>NW_019104149.1:0-130981 GCF_001856785.1 Myzus persicae | reverse complement strand
ACTGTATAACTTTTATTTAGTATAATCATAATTATAGTAGGTATATTATTCGAGATCCGAGGCGGCCGTGATGCCTATACGGAGTTGCGATCGACACACGCAATAATCGTCGACTGACTTATCTACTGCAGATAGCCGCTATAATATTATTGTCGCTTAATCGCTATCAAATATTTATCTATAAACCTTATTGGTCATTAAGTACACGACACCGACAACTAAAAGAGAAATGTGCGTGGAATTAAAACACAACACGGCAATTTATTTGAAGTTTTCTTAGTGTAACAATATAATTTAACTTATTAAAATACTAGACAATGATGATTATCATTCATCACTCATCAGCAATACATTTAGTCAATTTTAGTTATAATTATAATTTGATATTAATCATTATGTAAAAATGATAGACACCCGTAAACTTAATTGGTAATTATAAGGTAGCTTTCCTATCAAGAAAAACCATAGTTCAGTTTAATCGCCTTCGTTCAGGTCACACACTTCTACCTGCCCATGCATACAAATTAGATTTAAATGAAGTCCCTTTCTGCACCTTACATTTAACAGAATGTCTTTGTGATATATCTCACATTTTGTTCGAGTGCCCTTCCTTGCACTTAAAACGCACTATCTTGTTTAACTCCTTAATAGCTTTTAATATTACCCCTAACCTTTCTTCTATCCTTAACTCTACATCTATAATAGTCATTGCTCAAATCCTAGCCTTTATTTCGGAGGCTGGCTTTTGTATATAATTTTGTTCTTCTATTTTAAAAAAAAAATTATTTTTCTGTATTATGTAATAGATGTTGTAAATTGTTATTATCCGTAATTGTTTTTATCTATATTGTTTAATATAATAATTGTAGAGTTATAATTGTATATACAAGAAGCTAATAAAATAAAAACAAAAAAGGTAGCTTTATATAAGGTACCTATAGCCATAGACTTCAGAATTTCTTAACTGCGTGAGGGCAATTATGTGGCCATAGATACCTTATTTTGGTTAAACATATTTAGGGCTCCAAACCCCCTAGCTTAAAGGATCAGTTACACCTATGAATAATATAATAACAGCGTTTTTCGTGGGAATCTCGTACAGATAATTTAAGATTGCTATATAAGTATAGTAGTATTGATCGATCTGTGCAGTTTGATATTATCTCTCGTAAGTGCATATCATACTACCTATTAATATTCAAGATTTTCAAGAAGAAAAATTGGATACGTATCGATACGTACCACCTCGTATCGAAGTCTGAGTCCGATACGGGTCGGTACGTATCGCTTGTATACTGCACGTGTAACTTCTTGAACGCTCAAAATTGCCTCGATACGTATCGATACACTCCAAATTCTTCCTTGAAAATCTTGCTTATTTAAATACACCATATTTCAAGATGTTTATTGCATAATGTATATCTATGACTTTTATTTGGTATGGGTTTGATAAGAAGCTTGCTTTAATTGTTGCCACCTATGTGGGTGATTATATATATCATATCAGTTTAATAACGTATAACTTATAAATTATAATAATAATACTATGAACAATATTACTTATAATAACTTTATAACTACGTCATTTTTTTTTGTGTCGTTTTTGATCTGTCTTTTTTTTACCAATTACCAATGCATTCATAACGTTGAAATGTTATAATAAGACTAAGGAAGTTAGTAAATGTTCCTAAAATATTATACTTACAAAATATAATTTGATAAATTAATGATCGGAACATTATGAGTTTTCTGAGAATTGTGGTCGTTAAATGTTAAAAACGTTCAGCGTAATTGGAAGTAATAAAGTAAAATATAATCTAAATTATTTTTTTTTGATATAGCTCATCCGGTTCAAATTCCAAACATAACTACATTTCTTATAGCATAAATGTATTTAGATAAGACTATATTATATAGACAATACGATTAAATACTACAAAGAAATTACAATGTTTAATTGAGAGAAAATAAAAACAGGCTGACCTGGAATTATACTTTTAAAACTTAAAAAAAATAGTGAAGAGTAATGTAAAATTGTTATTCCAATGAAATAACTGGTACCTACGTGTTAAATAGGATAAACAGGCCAAAAGTCCGGGAAAAAAATTAAGTGAAAAATTGACCGAAATACGTTTTCATGCTTGTCATATACATCATATATTTGTTATCTACCATAATAACTAGAGCTGGGATTTTGATGTAAAGGCATATTTTTTGTCTGGTGTTTTGAAACGTTGGTCTGACGTATTAGATTTTTTAACTATCATAAGTCACAATATAAGAAAGAGGTGTGATCAGTATATTATTGTATATTATAAATTATATTATTTTATAATTTATTATAATATATTGATTTTATATTGTACATTGAATTATTATAATAATTTAACATTTATGTAATTTATATTTTATATTTATTTATCTGTTATTGACTATTGTATATGATATTTTATTGTAACACTTTATCATTGTATCGATTATTATTATATTTTATTATATTTATTATTACCATATCAATTATATCGAAAGGATTATCAGTATATTGTGTTCGACTGTCAATCGTTAAGTACACAAATAAAAGGTAAAAATTAAAAATGTCTATATTATTATAGGATATTATTGACTTTTTTTTCGTGATTCGTTAAATAAGTACGTTCAAATTACGTGAAAAACAAATGTGCGCTGAACTCGTAGAGGGTGGCAGAACAAAATACTTACATATACTTATATAATACATTATAATATTTTATAAGATTATATTATAATATATTGAGAATGTTAAAATAGATCAATGCGTGCTTTTTGAACACGAAAGAGAATTCTTTGTCAAGCATCGTTCCGAAAACATACAATATATCAACGGTCCAATCGGTCCATGCACGTTTAAATATAAGTCATACCATTGTCAAGTGCAAGATTTTATGGCTTCACAGTAAATCAATTTATAAAAGTGGTATAATAAGAAAATAATATATATACACAGTCATAAAACGTGTCTAAATGAGTCGTACCAGCATATGATATATGAACCACTTGCAATCGGTTGGGCCGGACGGATAACCCCCAGTGGGCGATCATATTGTGTCGAAATATATAGAAAAATATTTATATACATAAAGAAAAAATAACAATAAATGAATGAGACAAAAAAAATGTTCGAAAACCATATTATATACATATACACAGTTTATATTATATATCTTATTTTAGCCTTTAGAGCTCCGGGTGGCTGGGTACAATGTGTAATCTTACAGACGACAGTTAATGATGGTACGGTGCATAGGGGTGTAGAAGACCCTACCCGGGCAGACGGAGCCAACCGACGGGTGGTCGAACACATATGTGAATAGGCTTAAAAAAAATAATGATTTCTATCGCTTTCCACACAAAAAATACACGTTTACACGTATAGAATATAGTTGGCGGCTAAAGGTTGGATGATCAGATATAATACATGTTATTATATTATTTTGTGGAATAATGGTTAGTATATATAGCACAGCTGTGCGGCATAATTTCTGCTTTGTCTGCAGGGACTCTGGACGGTTGATTTTATATTTTACTCATAATAATCCTTATGGACTCAATTCCTATACTATTAGTTTCCTAACCCCGGACTCAATAAGTATGTGTCCCGTTTGTACCCTAGACTCAATTAGTATATTGTTTTTTCCCCTTCAGGTATAGGGGCTCAACTAGTATACAGCGAATGGTTGCAAGCCAACATTACAATCGTAAATTATAAGATAGTATAATATGAATGGTGATTGGTGGGGGAAAGCTCCTCACGGGTCTGCTTACCTTTAATATATTCAGCCCCCCCCCCCCAAGTCAAAAGTTGAAATTTCGCCTATGTCTTTGATATTGAGATATTTAATTACTGTCCGTAAGTAAGTCCTTTAGTAAGTACTTTAGTTACGGCTATTTGAATTAAGATTTTACAACGAATCTATTCAATGTTAATTCATTCTAACCAATATTAAAAAACCAAGTGTTCTACTACTAGATTACGCCCTGATTTGAAACCTAGAAGTGAACCTGCGTATAGCAAAGTAGTAGGTAATAAGATTACTCAAAGGAAATCAGTGATATTATACATTATACATTGCTTTCACTGGATGGCTTCTTCCCTCACGTTTTCATGTACAAAATATTATATCACATATTCTTATTGTGCCCAATGGTACAGATTGTATATTTCTTGTTAAAATAAAAATAAAAATAAATATATATACAATATATGTATATTTATAGCTATAATAGGTAATAGGTATACATATATATATTACTAACAGATTCTTTGCATTTCGTTACCCGTTAAAAATGCCAACTCTATATGAGACTCGCTTGTGATAATGCGATCAGTAAATTGTCATGTACTAGCAATAGGCGCATACTATATATGAATAATATGTTTTATTCTGATTGTGTACACGCCGATGAGAGGCGATAAGCGCAACTAAGTCACTTTGGTAGACTATGCACAAAAAAAATATAGAGACATTCTTTTCAGTTTCTACAGATACTGAAAAAAACGTGCACATCGTTTTAAAACCAATAAGACATTAATCACCCCGCTTTAAGTTTAGATTTAAAATATCTGTATGAGAGTAAATGTTTTTATTTATTTATTCGTTTTATTTTTCAACAATAATTTTTATTATTATTATTATCTGCAGTAAAAAGATTCTGGCCAAACAAAATAATAATGGCAACTTATTTTCAAATATTTATTTGTACATAAACGTGTACTATTAACTACATATAATATCATTTATCTATCGTTTCTCAAGTATCTAGTCGTCTCTGTTACGAATCGCGGACGTTTCGTTCGTCCCCGTCAAAAAACTAGTCCACGGACGTTTCGTTCCTGCCTATCATTAAGATAGGACATTCAGCCCCCGAGAGTTATATAGATTTATTTATACCTTCCCATAGGACGTTTGGCCAGTTAGGTTAGGTTATTGTGTTCTAAATTAATTATCCCAAAAAAATAATATAAGTAAAGTAACAAGTTAACAATTTGATTACTTTTATGACATTATTGATAGATATTTATCAAAGGTATTCTTATCGATGGATGGTATTGCTCGACTATTATTTATTTGTCAGACAATTGAAAAATGTTGGAAACTTTTTCTATTTATATTGTAAAGACTAAATAATATTTTATACCTGCCCTGTATACTATATTTGTACATTAGTCTAGAGGTCGGATTTTTATGATTTTACATATTTGTTTCTATGTTTTGAAACAAATGCGGGTAAGTAGATGGAGCTCTGCTGTTCAGTTTAGATTACAAGTGGAATATTACACTATTACACCATAAAGTATGGTGTTAAATTTGAATTTAATTGTATAAAATCGTTGCACACGAAAAACGATTCTGAGGCTTTGATATTACTTAGAAAATTTCATGATATTATAATACAATCAATATACAATAAATTCTCTGCTGTACGGTACGGTCAAATTTGTGTGCCCTTTCCTGAACACGTACATTCGTATCTATATGGTTTTATCGTATATTATATTATGTTAGTTTCTATAAGCTGCTTGCTGTGACTACAATGAATACGCACGTATGGATGGGTCAAAGGTACTTAAATGGCGACCCACTGTCGGGCGTCGGCAAGTCGGTGCCTGTAACAATAAGGGTAGAAAATACTTATAGGTATTGTTATCAATGTATAAAGCGGATATGGTATTGTATTTTGGGTAGAGTTTCTTTAATGCATTATATTATAATAATATTGTATTTTATGGTTACCGCTCTCTTCTCGGGATATTTTCCAAGAAAATGGTTTAGACCTGTCTTTGGAATAATATATATATATGGCAGGTGGAATTTCTTCAATACATTATAATATAATATTGTATTTTATAAGTCTCTCTTCTCGGTATATTTTCTATGGTTTATATGTATAATAGCATTCTGAGAACTGGACATTCGGCATAATATAATATACAAAATCCGAAACCTTATAGTTTAGCTCAGACACCCTGCTGGCGATCGCCCGTGTCGATACACAGCATATGTTATGCCATCTAAAAGACATTTTATAAGTACATACCCGTGTTAAATCTATAAATGTATAATATACTTCAAGTGTATTTGGTGGTCCAACCCAAGGTCCTCGCATCATTTTTTTTTTGGCCCTTTATAGAATACTTACATTTAACATTTTCGAGAAAGTCGGTCTTATCGCTTCCTAATAATAATAACTGCGAGTGTTCCTGAATAGTGAAAGGCGTCAATACTGTTCACAATATCAAGACATTTCTATTCCTCTATTTAAAATAAAATATAAATAATAGTATCATTTTTTTTATGTTGGCAGCAGGCGGCTCAGGTGATTTTACAAAAATGTAAATTGGCCCTCCAACTACAAACGGTTGGACCCCCTACTATGGTTATCGGTCAAAAAGCCCGGGGACAATAAGTCCATTTTGAAATAAGTTGAACAAAAAGTACGGATGAGTTATTTACTTACATACGTACCTTTTTTTTTACCGTGTAAGAACTTATACTTGTACCTGTTTTTTACTGAGTAGGAACTTACATAGTTACATAATGTACCTTATTCTATCGTGTAGGAACTAACATAGGTATTTATTTTGTTTACCTGTTAGGTCTTGTGTAGGAACTTACACCTAACCCATCGCCCCCCCCCCCCTCAAATACGCCAATGCGTGGTCGCGGCTGTTGAGGTGGTAGTGCAGCAATGTGCGAGGCGGTGGACATCACGCCGGCAAGGGGATCTGAGATAAGGAACAGATTAGGGGATTTGATCGGTTGGCTGAACCCGGGGGGCAAAACCAACTCGCACGAACACCATATTGTGTCTACGTAAAAGTATAGGTACTGCGCCAATTCACAAGGGTCTGACGATCGAATCCGCATCACAAGCTGTCAATTAAGTTGATGATGATTGATGACGATATAAAGAAATAGAAAATTAAAAATACTTATTCAGGGAATGACCAACAAATAGAATAAAAAAGTTCATTAACAGCTCAATACGAGTCAAAATATTTCGAAAAACTATTAAAAAAGAGTATAGGAAATGATAAAATAAACATTTTGTGTAAATTTCAAGTATCTATGGTTATTCGTTTCTTGAATTACATCAAAATTACAAAAATCGTTTTTCCCGATTTAAATATTTACTTTCGTCAAAATTTGAACTTAAAATATATATATAGAAAACGCGGGTAAATGGATGTCGGTCTACTACACATTAGAATATGTCTAAGAGGTCGCTGTAATGGATATAATCAAATCTGAATTCACTGATATCAAATCATTGTATACGAAAAACGATTCTGAGCAGAGACGGTACTTCAGTTTAGGATATTTTATATTGTTATTACTTATTATTAATATGGTAGCTAAGTTGAGTTAATATTATTCTTAAATTATCAGTGATGGAAAAAAAAATACATTTTCCTATGTAAAACTGGGCTGTTTTGGAACCGAATCACAACAAACTGATAACCATTATTCTTTGTGTTAATATGCAATTTTGTCTACATTTGAACTTAAAATGTCTGTAAAAAATAACTGTATTCATAAATTTTATATATTTATAAGGTTTGGAAAAAACTGCTTAAGTGGAACTTTGTTTCAAATTTTCAATCCTTCGCTATAAAAATTGAACATCTTATACATTTTTAACTGCAAAATCATTTACAATTGTCAACATTTGAACTTTAAATGCTTATAAAAAAAATCGTGCCTATATATTAATAATATTTTTCAACTAATATTGTAACAAATTATCAAGAGTCTTGTATTAAATTTCCATGCTCTTTGACCCAACAAATACAATTTTATTGATATTTATAGAAAAAAAAATGAAAAAAAAGGAAAATGGAAATGTCCGTCAGCCTAACACGAGTCAAAATATTTTGATTTTGAAATTTTATCAAGTATATGAATTGATGAAATAAACATTTGGTGTAAATTTCAAGTGTCTACAGTAATTCTTTTTTGAAAAGAAATTGATTCGTAAACTAAAAACTAGTGCGTAAAATAAGTCCATGTGAAACGGACCTTAAAGTCTACAACTTATGATATTTTACATTTTGAATTTGAATTAGTGAGTATCTTAATTAAAATACCGAATTTAAACAGGAGCTGATTAACTTGTCTTCTACAGTATTGATTATGAGTGTTTTTACTCTCAAACTGCTCAAGAGACCATATAATTGGAAATACAACAATTTAATTATCATAGAATTTTTCAATAAGTACTATTCATACCCTTTAATCGCAACAATATCATACGATATACTTAGTAATTTACTAATTTTACTTACTAAAAACAGTCTTCGTTCACAATCGTTATTCGTATTTCGTATACAATGATATTATTGAATTCAAATTTAACACATCTATTACAGACTTACGGTGACTCTCTAGCCTCTAGACACTAAATGTTCGACAGAGCGTTACCCGCAGAGCCGCTTTTTAAAATTAAATCAATAATACATTTTTTTTTTAAGTAACTCACGTTAAATTAATAAATTAATAAAACTTATCTTTCAGCAAAACTCAATATCAACTGTTATGATGGTTTAAAAATCCGAAAATCATTGTGAATTTGTAAATTGTTAGGATTAAAATATTTTGAAAATTGTATAGGTAATATACTTTATTTGATTTAAGTTAATTTATTGATAGTAATTTGGCACCCAATTTATATAACTTAACTTATATTTTTCTCACGTGGCTACATTGGTTCTCAGTGGAATCCAATGTACTGAAATGTTCCGTTCTTATATTCTATAATTATTCTAATATTATAGCTATATTTCTCCATTTGAATTTGTCGTTAAGTCTACATAAAATCGACTTTCCCACATTTTTGATATTATCCCCCAAATTCCTAAAAATGTCATATTAAAAAAGAGCATTTAAAAATTTCAATTTTTGGAGAAGTTAAAATCAAAAAATCATAAATGTGGGAAAGTCGATTTCAAGTAGACTTGACGACAAATTCAAATCTGTTTTTAGAATTCTTATCGCTTCATTAGATCAATTGGTATATTTGGCAAAAAACACGTCTAAATTACTATGTCACGCATGTGTTAGACAAAAACAGAAAATGACGGTATCGAATCCCCTTAAATAAGTATCTAGCTAGTTCTAGCCTTCGAGGCATTTTGTTCCATCTATAAGTTATAAGCACAAAATATCATAAGTATTCTCAAAACATTGTACGGTCATTATAAGTGATTATCTTATTTTATTTTGTTGTAATAGTACATACTTTTAAATCAAAAATAGAATGAAAAAAAATAGAATATTGGTGCAATTCTATTTTAAACTTCACGAGTCGCTATGTTGATAAAATGTTATTTACAGTCTTTAACAAGAGATAGTAATAAATAATATTGCACTGTGTTGGGAGGTTCTTGTTAATTAGTTGAAACTTCTTATTAGTCTTTCGCCGTCTTTAAATTTGTTGATGATTGGTAAATGATTACTGCCAGTTTGGATTAAGTGCTTTGGTGAAACCTAACCGATTTGACGCGAGATTTTCGTTCACCACAATTGTAAACAGTAGACACATCTTACATCCGTGGTCGGTGGTTACTAATTCGCATTATGATGAACGTAGAAACTTGTAACAATTGTTAATAAGGATTAAGAAATTCGGTAAACCGGGATCAGCTCAAGATGAAACTCTACCTGGATGAAACGTGTCGAGTGAACTTCCCAGGCGATGCCATTAACGGTATACTCTGCGTACGAGATTGCCTTGATTTCAGTCGTAAGTACCATTTTTTGAATTTTTTTTTGAAACTCTGATGTTTTCATTGAAACTTTGCGGACAGTTGAGCCAAAGATAAAGGTCACTGGATTCACGTGTATATGGAAAGTGGGTGTCGCAAACACTGTGGGGACCACTGGTGAAACCGAAGAATACTCGGTGTTCTTTAATGGGATGGCAGTGCTACGTAAAGAAGATGACACACTTGTGGATAATCCGTCACTGATCAACGAATTAGAAGGTTACTGATATTGCAATAATATTATTGTCTGTGAATAATTGTCTCATTTATTTCATTAACCTAGGTTATTCCAAAATATTTAAGTTCCACATTGTCTTGCCGAACAATTTGCCACCATCACATGAAGTCCCATTTGGTCACACAAGGTATAAACTAGAAGCTCAATATAACGGCTTAACAACTTTGGACTATTTTAGTGTGAACCAATGGGTTAGTTTAAAAAAACGTAATGATGCTACCGTAAGTAATATACTTAATTGTTTTCATAAATAATTCTATTGTATAATTGCTCACACTTTACATAGGTTAAACGTGCAACATTCTCTGTGCCATTCTACGCGTTTTGTCAATCAATTGAAATGATATTAAATTTAAACCAGTCATATTATTTACCAGGTGAAACTGTTCATGTAATAGCTATGATACAAAACAATTCCAGGACTGATATAATTTTCTCTAAAATACTCATTGTTCAGGTGAGTTGTATTTTTTAAATAATATTTGTTTACTTTACTTTGGTACTTATTTGAACTAAAACCATAGACATTATACATTTATACTAGTAGACGGAACATAACTGTGGTTTCAGCGGTTTTTAGTGAGTTTACTGATCTTGGTGTGCAACATATATCTACAATATCTCTACCTCTAGACTACACCATCCTCTCAGGCCCTGTATAGATGCTATGTCTATTAGTATAATGTCTATGACTGAAACAATGAAAAAAGATGTTTTGATTTTAAAAAAAAAGACCATTTCACTTCAATTTGGTTTATGTTACATTGTTTGTATAAAACATAATTTGTTCGATAATTATGTACCTATTGTAAAATGTGTTTAAAACAAAAATTAAAATGATAAAAAGTAAAATTTGTCATTTTAAACATTTGTTATTAAGGATTTTAATATAATATCAAAATATGTGACTTTAAGTAATAATTTCTTGTGATTAGATGTATTTTGGTTATTTGCAGTATACATTTATTAAAATTATTTTTATACCATTCTTTTATTATATTTGCTATACATACCATAGATTACAAAGTACTGGAAGACTCATCATTTATTATCAATGAAACATGTCAGAGTAATTTCAGAAGGAATACGAGGATATATATCTAGTGGAAATAAACAAATATGGGATAGTCACCCTTTTAATTTACCAGCAATTATTCCGACTACGAATACATCCGACAATCCTTTTAACTATTTTGAAGTCAAGTATAAAATTAAGGTTATTGTTATTAATAATCATTGATAGTTTTCTAATTTATGTTTGTTAATTACATTTAAGTTCTATTCTTTTACGTTTTGGTCTGAGCTGGTAAATATCATTGAAAATATTTTTTTTTTTACACTTAAAATCTTATATAAATATACAATAGTGCATTTGTTCATGGTTTAAATCATTTAATTTTGCTTAGTGTTGGCTAATTTTAATATGATAAATATGTAAGTTCTCTACACAAAGAAACTATGATGTTCCATAAAATATTTCAATGGTTTATTTTCTCATGAAAATTTGTGAATTCAAAAACTTCTTTTTTCGCAATTTCTGATGGTCATAGGTACCCTTGAAGATTATATAGATGCTATTCAAATATGGATATTTATGAAAATAAATACATTTATACATAAATAATATGCTTGTTTTTTTCATCAGTATTCTATATATTTTAACTGATTAGTTTAAGTTATTTCATATACTTTTTATTCAAAAAGATATTTTCAATATGTCAACTAAAACAATAGGTAAATTTAGTACATGGTGAATAATTAAGTTTCACATGGACAATTTGTGGAGGAAGCTGATCACTAACAGCACCTCAGAATTTAAAATTATTAACACTTTTTTTTTTATCTTTATTATTGTTTATGCCCTTTTTTTAATTAAAATTTGGAGCAAATCTCTGGTCCAGTTGCGTTTGAGACGACATTGAATGTTTCTAGAGAGAGAAATGGTGTACACAATCATATATTTATTTTATCAAAAAATACTTATAGATTACATATTATCCATATTTTCATGTGGATGTATGCTTGAATGAGAGTAAACTAAAAGAATAAACTTTTTTAAAACTTAGTACCTCTATCTGCTATAAATTTATACTTATGAAATACTTGTTTTCAGATGCTTATTAAATTGAAAAACTCAAATAAGAAAATAGTGTTGAAACAAAATCTATTTATTGGTAATTGGGATAAAAGTATCGCTACCAACGGGAAACGGTTTATAGATATACTGCAAAGTAATTGCTCGACTTATGGTAAGTGATACCTGATAATGGTTGAAGTCCAATTACTTTTTAATACTGCTATAAAAGTATAAATATTTTAGATTCACAAATCCTCAAATTATGTCTACTTAAAAGCTATAAGATTATAATTTAACAGAAGTTTAAAGGTTATTTGTTTTATTATTTGTGTTTAAACTATCAATATATAGTGATCTTAAATCAAGTAAAATATTTGTAGCATATCATCAACTTCTCCAGTTTATAATAATTACTTCTACCACTATGACCATAATTTATTTTTTTCAGAGGTCGGAGTTAAAGATTGTTCTCTTATTAAAGCGGAAAACAATGACATAGATTTTGTACCAAAGTATATGATTTATGAGAAAAGACAAGAATAAGATAAAGTAAATTTGTTAAATATATTGTATATTATTTATAATAGAAGGACACTATTATGTCAACGCAAATTTTTACATTAATATTGTTATAGAAAAATAAATAAAGATTACTTTTTTCTCTCGTATTTCCATTTATAAATTGGTGCTGCATCTTTTGTTGCGGGTTTTATCTTCTTTGGCTGTTCTTGCTTAGAACCGAGCAAATGAGATTTAATTTCTAATTTCCTCTGTACAACAGATAATTCTTTTTCCCTATTAGTTCTTCGTTCTAGTTCTCTATATGATTTTCTCTTTTCGGATAACATTTGCTTAATAGTCTCTTCGTCTAAATCTGGCAGTTCGATTTTTTCCAAATCTGACATTCTCATACGATTAGTTTTCCTATCAATAAGATCTGGATGCGTGTCGATATTTTCAGCTAAATTGCCAAGACACTGGTCATCATCATTGAAATGTATATGACTGTTATTCGTTTGATTAGCTTGATCTAAGAAATGCAATTGAGATTGTAAACGCTCAATTTTTTTCCTCTCCATAGTAGCACGCATATTGATGTATTTCAAATCTCTAGTTTGCATTAGCTTAATTTGATCTTCAGTGTGTTCATCTTCTTCTCGTATTTCTGTATGACGTCCATCTTCGACTTTCGAATTTGTCATATGGAAATAAAACTCGTCTGGATTACGGTTCTGTGCTCGTTTCTTCAATAATTTCATTACACGTTCACGTTCCTGGTGGTGTCTAGCACGGACTTTGTAATCTTTTTTCTTCTCGAGCAACCCATATTTTTGACGAGCATCGGGCTGGTGACGTTCCCTATGAGTTTTCTGATTAACTTTTGAAGCTTTAATCCACGACGACATTTTCAAACTAAACAAATTTTAAAAAAATGTATATTATTCTATTCGTTTAAATATGTCCACTTCATACTTACCCAATTAATGCGTATTTTTAAATGTAGACAGCCGTACTAGTACTTAACAGTTAGCAATAAACAAATAATTATTTATTAGTAATAAGCACAGATATCGAAGAATAATTCTATGATAATATCTAGTATTTACGACAATAAGTTGTGATAATTCTGTTATCCGAACATCCAATTGTAAATAAGCAAGCACGTGGGTTATAGCAGTGCTGCCCTTGAATAAACCTGAAATATTTGGAGTACAATAAATACACAGTTTTACGGTATTTTATTCATAGACCTTACATCCATAATATTGTGATTAGAGCCCGGAATTAAATTATGCACTTAAAAATTGTCAAATGTGCGTACAAAAAGTGGTTATATATGCAATTATATGCATTATTGTATGCTTTATAAAATATGTTTAAAAAAATTAAAACACCATTTTTTTACTGAGAACTGTAATAATAATAAACTGATAAACTGGTACTAAACTTTTTATTAGAAACCAAATACTCAAATAATTAAAATAGTAAATTAACTGTAAATGGCGGTCAATACCTATTGGAAAATCATTTAATATAGAAAATTACACAAAAAAGACTCAGTAAACCTTACAATAAACTTCCAAACTAATAGAACTGAAATCACTTGCCATGAAAAAACAATTTGAACATAAACAATCTTAACTTTTAGACTTGTCATTATAATATTTAAAATAAAAATAGAAAACAACTTTTAAATATAATAAAACATGAAAAACAATGTTTTATAAATTACAAAATTAAAAAAACTAAAATCTACGGTTTATGTTGCATATTATTTTAAATAATGTGTCTTGAACTCTTGGGAAGCATGACAAATTGACAGTCAAAATTAAAAAACCCACCTATCTTGTCAAATATAACAAAATTCTAACAAAATTCTGAGAAACAATGTCAACCACTTTTTCTACAGTGAAATTGATTTATCATTAAGCACACATTAAATTTGCATGTTGTATACTTTTATGACTTAATGTACAATAATCCTCCTCATATGTAAAATCAAATTTGGTATTTGAATTCAGTGTGATATGAACCTTAGACATTTAAAACCCCCATCGACATGCTTACACTTTGTACACACATGCAAATGCATATAATTCCGTGCTCTAATTATGATACATATTTATTATCCAATATCCATATTATTGACATACTAATATATACTAGGTATAAATAATAAAAGATATGTTCAAATATTACACTATATTTAATAATACTTTTACCTATGTAAAAATATGGTGATTGAAGCCGGTAGCCACATTGGTGCCAACATTTTAAAAATCATTAGGCGCTCTTGGTGAAGAGCACCTTCCTCCCTACAGTTCTAAAATAGCGAGTAAAGGTTTCAACCATCCATTTCTTAATAATAGTAATATGGCCACTCATGAGAAAATATGCGGTAGTGTATTTGGCCACTTATGTTTGCAGCACCGTCGTAACTCATAACACTAAAAGACAGCCTGCTTAATGTTATTGATAGTTTAAATTTAATTAGAACATCAGAAATTAAGGCAAACCTTAAACAGTCAGAGAATTGGGTAATCCTCAATCAAAAAACAGTTCAGAATCTTCAGATACATCTAAATTATCATTGACAATGCAAACACAGAGTTACTGGTATTTGCTACATTTCTATACTTGAATCTAACTTACGTAGCTCATCTTTAATACTATCCATTGATAATAAATAATAAATATTAAATGAAAAACTTTTTCTAATTAATTAATTTTTTTAAGATTTTACTTCTTAACTTCACTTGAGCATCCTGGCCCCTGCATACTTGGTACCTATGCCTGTGGATTTTTAATTTAAAAAACTGATCTAGACTGTGATCAAGACAATTATTAACAAAATTCTTTGTAAAATGTAGGTTTTACTAAAAACAATTTCAAGTAAACACTAATCATTATCCAAAATGTAATATTAAGATACATTTCTAAAAATTTTCCAAGAGGTAAAAGAAATATTAATCAGTTATTTCAATCACTCAACTCCTTTTGATAGAACAAAAGAATTTAGAACAACCATAATTAAAATAAATTACATTTATATTTTGTCTTGTCAACAATGTAATTCTAATGAAATTATCAACATTTTCAATAGAGCCCATCAGATCATTTTGTTTTTTTTTTTTTTGTATAAATTAAAACTCTTTAAAAATAGCTTTGTTTAATAAATAAATAAACTTATGTTACAGAATTGATGTATATAAATAAATAAAATTGAATTTTAGAAGAACTTTTATTTTTATTACAATTTCCATGTTCATTTAACATTTTAATCAGTTAATATACATATTTAAAACCTAGTAAAAATGTATTTTTCATTTTTAATAAATAATAAATGCATTATTATTGATAGAATTGAAATAGGCAATGCCTAGGCATAGTAGTTAGTGATATAAAAAAAAAAATTAATGAGTAACTTATTATATTTCAGACTTGAACATTTAGATAAGCTAAAAATGTACACGTTAAATTTAATATTAATAGTTAAACATATTATGTCTGTTCATGACTTGTTGAATGTTTCAATAAAAATGTTAACATGAAATATTATTCACCGGGCATTTCACCACCAGGAACCAACTAAAAACAAACAATAAATATTTAATTAATATTTGTATCATCATAATTTATAGTAAAAATAACATCAGACTCAATATTAAAAAAAAATTACCATTGTTATGTTATTTCCATTTAACAATATTTGATCCAATTTAGTGACTCGCCTTCCTTCGGGCGTTGATTCATATTCTGTTACATCTTCAAGCAACATATTGACAAAATCATCAAACCCCAATAAAGTACCGACTATTTCCTTATCATTTTTCATAACGATGTGAATTCTAGAGCCAATACATTTGTCTACAAGTTCTGAAATGTATCAAATGTATAAATATTTGTTTCTACGATTGGGTAATGTTCATTTTGTTGTCAAAAAATAAATAAATAAATAAACACACACTATGACAAAAAGTACAAACCATTGAAATAGACTTTTGACTAAACTATGGTAAAAAGTACCTATATAATAGCATAACATAATGGGTCACTTACCAAGTGGAAGTAAAGTCGAAGGGTTAGTCGCAACGGAAGTGGCCATGGTAATGGGCTATCTAAGGTTTTATTTTGATATCAGTTTTCAACGATATAAATACTGAGTACCTAAATAATAATATTAAATATCAATGACGAATACTGACGAATTACGATTGACGAGTAAAAACTAAAAAGCAATAAACAATCATAGCACACGAGTCGGCAACCGCCAGTTTAAGATGTCAGCGAACTTGTGATGACTGAAGTAAGGTTGATAGTAGATATCTTGTCACTTCTGATAAGGCGATAACTGAAATACTGCATATTCTATTGCTTATGCATATCTTTAAAGGGGTATAATAAATATATTATTTATTTTTCTGAGTTTCTGACATATTGAAGATACATAATAATTATTATTACTGAGATGATAGTTGTATCTATTAGGCACAACGTAGAGAGTACATATTCTCTACACCACGCTATTAGTATACTAATAGATTCTTTACCTCCGCCATTTTAATAATTATTAACTGTTTTGTCACTTGTAAAGACAAAAAATAGTATGTACTGTGTTTTTAGAGGTTTTGACGGTGTGTTAAGACTTAAGAGTATTTTTAAAAAGCCGTGGCTGTGGCGATTTTAATTTAAGGGGCCTCGCCATGCCTATGGCATTTATTTAAGGGACAACAGTTAAGCAATTTATAATCTTGTCGTTACCACTATAAGGATTTATGTGTTACTCCCATGAATTAAGATATACTTAGCTGTAAATTATTATTATTATTATTATTATTAAAGTGCGAATACCGACCACGATTTAAGGTAACAGTACTCCAAGTATTTTGTATTTACCTATTTAAAATTATTTAAAGCATGATAATACATTGGGTTAAAAACAGTGTTAAATAATATCAATAATTCTGTTATTCATAGGACAATTGGTAATTTGGAATATTTATAATATAATATTATTGTATGTTTATTGTAAGAAATTGGTAAGCGCTTTTTCCCCCTTAGTTTCACGTAAGAACATAATCTAAGGGTTGCATGTAATGTCTCCTCCAGTTTTTTAGTGTAAGTTCAGCTGGGAAAAAAAATCAGGTAAAATTGATTTTATGTAAACTCCGTACGTGAACAAAATCAAGTATGGAATATAAATAAAAATATATTATGATTAAAAATAATGATTATCTTCCTCAATAATAGTTAGGTATGCGTATGTATGCCAAAAAAAATGTACAGAACTTAAAAATAAAAATAATAATTCGTTCGAACAAATCGTCTAAATTGCTATGTGTATTATGTCAAAAATCATAATAAATAATTGAAATAATCATAAAATACATGGCCATGAAGGTATTACAGGTATGAGTGTATTATGTTACAATATTTTGAAATTTGAACTGTGGACTAAAACTATGTGATACAATTAGTAGACAGTTTAACCTCCGAGCCTTATATAAATTGGTATAGCTATTTATAGCGTTTATATCATTATGCAATTAAAGGTTAAGAAGTATTATTAAATCTTACAAAAGCAAGGCTGGAGTTTCCATATACCCATTATAGGTATGAAAATAAAACTGGTGGAGTTTACAATCGCCACGGGTATATCATGAATCATGATTAAATAAAAATTCTATTTTATTATGTCAAAGTAACTCCGATACGAGTCGGTAGTCGGTACGTACGTAACTATTCCGCATCGGTACGTATCGAATTTTTATTCTTAAAAACTTTGATTGCGTTTAGAACCAAGCTTAGATAGTTATCGATCATATACATGGATATTAGAGAATGTAATTCTGTAATTTTCTAATGTCCATGATCATAATACTTATACTACAATACTACCTAGTATATGATCTAATTGACCATAGAACAATATTTTAATTTCTACATTTCAAGCATATTATTGTTGTTCTGTGATATAAGATAGGAAATGGCCAAATTTTTGTAAAGGCTAAATAAAAAAAGATAAGAAGTGTTTTCACCTCTATTCGCGCCATTTCTTATCATGTTTTGTCGAGTAAAGTAGTCTCCACTCTCCGTTTATTAAAATTATTTATGTTTAAGGCTTTGGCTTTAAGATTTTCACCGTTTAAGGCATGCTGATATTCATTGCTACACTGTCTCTGGCCAATGCTCCACAGTGTACCTTTGCTGAACTTTAATAGTCTAGTGGTCGTTTGAATTTGTTTTTAATATGGTTTGTATTTTGAGAAATGTTTCAATAGTAAATATGTTTTTATTTCACTAAAATTATATTATCATTGATTTAGGATTCTCTCAATGAACCGACCTCAAATGAAACTTCTAACAATGAAGGTATTTTGAATACCCGTGGCCGGGGACGAGGATTTTTAATAAAAAGAATGAGTCAAAGACTCAGTTCTGAAAAATCTCTGAATTTATCATCACCGCCAACATTTCCCACAGAAAAGATGAAGAGCAATGTTGTACGACATAACCAAGACGTTGTTAACAAGTCTTGTTTTCAAGACTGTGTATATAATTATGATGCACCTGTGAGATCAACTTATATTCCACCCGAACCCAATGAAAATGACGAATCAATTTACGATGACGGAATCAGTTCTGGTATACATTTTGAAAAATTCAATGATATCGAAGTGAAGGTGAATGGAAAAAATATACCAGAAGCTATTGAAAGTTTTGAAGCATTGAACAATATACCAGAAAACTTAATGGACAATATAAAAAGATGTAATTTTTTGAAACCAACTCCCATACAAAAATATTCTATCCCGATTATTTTATCTGGTAAAGACTTAATGGCCACAGCACAAACTGGTTCAGGAAAAACGGTAATTAAATAATGAAAACATGAGTATTTATGTTTATCTAATTATTTATAGTAATAACAGAATTGTCTGCTGTGTTTTATTTTTATAGAACAATATACTATGCCGAATAAATTCTATACTAATCCATCGAGCCATAACTAAAGCATTTTGGTGATATGTTTTTACTGTTTATAGTTATTGTATAATACCTATTGTAGCTTATAAAATATTACGTAAACACGTAATATGTATAATATTATAAACTTATTAAAAACAAATGAACTAGGTACAGCAGAGTATTTTAAACTTGTTTGTCAAATTGCTTAGTTGAAATTTTAAAATATTGAAATCATTTTTGTAAAAACTAAAAATTTTCGACTAAAATAAAATAAAAATATATTATACAATTTATAAAAATATAAAAAAACAAGCTTCATCTCAAAGGTTTTTTCATGGTGAAAGACAGCTGTAGTTTGTTTCAATCTATCCCACCAAGGAATTAATTATATACCTTATATTTATCCATCCTTTGCAAATAGTAATATTATTTTATTATAATATTCATTTTTAGCAATTTATTCCCATAAAACTATTTCTTATAATAACATGGGCACATGCGGTCCCCCCTCCCCCCCCCCAATAAATAAATAAAAATAATGCCGCTTATTAATTATTATAAATTTATTTTAGGTTGCTTTTGTTTTACCAATCGTACAAAAATTACTCATGGACCCACAGATATTAGTAAAAGATAGTAATCATAGTGAACCTCAAGTTGTTATAATGGCACCTACAAGAGAATTGGCTGTTCAAATTAAAATGGTTGTATTGAAATTGACAAGAGGTACCGGAATTTCATCATTTGTCTGTTATGGTGGTACTTTAGTCAGTCATCAAAAAAATAAAATTCTCGTAAGTAGAATGTTCTTAAATAATAATTAGAATACTATATGTAGATATATAATGTCATGAGACGCTTTTAAAACTTTGACATCTTACACTCTAAGCTCATGATTGTAATAAAAAATGTGATTGGGCCATCTCTGTTTACACAGATTTTAAGTTGAGGTATGATATACGTTTACAGTTTTTATGTTTGTTCCTATTAGATCTTATTACATAATACCACGACAGTAAAGCCGTAAATATAAAACGTTAAATGATTATAAGAAAGTTTAACACAATTTATGGTTAGAAATACTTTTATTTCATTAAAACAAACATAATTATATGATATTCCTATATGATCTTTGTGATAACTATTTGTCTTTCCGTGTACTATTCTCACACATACTCCTGTCAAACTATATGACAGCGGCAGGACTCTCCTTGCATGGCAGTAGTGTTTATATAACAAAGTATAATGTTCCCTCAGCACAATTTGCTTCTTGGGCCCCACATATGTTGTATGTGACTTACATTTCAAATATAATATATTATAATGTTAATTGCCGTCTATAGTGTATGACAATATGTATTGAATAATTGTGCATGTTATGTAATAATAAAAAACCTAACCAATATTTTGTATATTAGGAAGGTTGTCACATACTTGTAGCTACACCTGGTAGATTAAATGAATTTGTTCAGCATGGCTTCATAACATTTTCGTCCGTAAGATTTTTTGTCTTAGATGAAGTTGATAAGATGTTAGACATTGACTCAAAACCAGATATCGATAAAATCTTAGATCATTTCACAATGCCGTCTGTTGTAAGTTTTCATCAATAAATAAATGTAGAGTAAATGCTTGTAAAGTATTGAATGTCTAGTGTTTATAATTTCCAGATGAACAGACAGACAATTATGTTGTCAGCAACATTACCAGACTCCACTCAGCATTTAGCAAAATTGTATTTAAACAAAAATTATTTATTTTTAGCAGTTGGTATTGTTAGTAGCGCTTCAAAAGATATAAAACAAACCTTTCACATGGTTAATAGATTCAATAAACGTGACATTTTATCCAATATTTTAAGAAAAGGTTTACATTTTATTTAATTGAGTAAAATATCTATAGTTTATTCATGTTATAAGAAGGAACTTCAATGGCATCTACAGACTAAGATATAATATATATGTATTATAGTCCTTGGTAACAATTAACAAATAATTGTTGTCTAGCTATGATCTGTCTGTAATTCTGACCAAGTCATTAATGTGTATGCTTGTCGTGTAGTCAAGTCGTACACATCCATGTGCACAAGTTGGCCACCAGGTTCTTCTAAAATGAATGAATTATAATTTACAAGTTAAAATAAAATAAACATTTGATTAATTGTTATTTTTAAGATTCAGTAGGAACTATAGTATTTGTGAAACAGAAGTGGACAGCAGATTTTCTTGCCACATACTTATGTGAAAAGCATATTCCATCAACAAGCATACATGGTGATCGTTTACAAGATCAGAGAGAAATTGCTTTAAATGATTTTCGTAATAGAAAGATGAATGTAATTGTAGCAACAAATGTAGCTTCAAGAGGATTAGGTAAATTTATTCAACTTTTATAAGTTCAATTTGACAGAAAATTCTGTGATGAATGGTTTTTATAATTAAATAATTGTATTAATTGTATAATTATTTTTAAATTGAATGGACAACAGTCCTTTCCAGTTGACTATTTAAATAAAATAGAATCTATAACAATATTATTTATCAATAGTCGTGTGTAAGCAATAATTTTAACATTTGTATTACTTCATTTATATTTGTTGATAAGTATTAACTCTTGGATCTTTAGATATTAAATGTGTGAACCAGGTCATTAATTATGACATGCCTCAAGAAATTGAAGAATATGTGCAAAGAATTGGACGAACAGGCAGACTAGGAAACCAAGGGGTTGCTATATCTTTCTTTGATCCTGATGAAGATTATCTTTTGATAGATCCAATTATAAAAACTCTTGCATCAGTAATGAATATTATACTTTTATTTATTTTAATCTAATTCATATTTATACATTTTTAAATCGTTTGATTTAGGCAAATCAAGAAATACCTAAATGGATACTTAAACTTGGACGAGAAGCCAAATATAATGATGCTAATGATGATTTTGATAAATTTGGAGGCTCAGATATAAGAATTGTAAATAACATTTATATCGTATATTCATTATTGTTTTCTATATGTAATGGAACCTTTGGAACAACAGGATATGGAAATGTTATGTTTATAGCTCAACATTGTATATTATTAATGTATGTCGGGGATCATATTTTTAATCCTGTAACTATAGATATCGTTACAATGATAAAAATATTAATTTTTTTGTTAATAAATAGTTTCTCATTTATTTATTACAATTTTCATCATTGTTTGCTGCATTTAAGTGAAAGTATACAGAAACAATCAAGTAAAATTCAATGTATTTATCAGATTATGTGCTTTTGATACATTGTTTTTCTTGTTTATTACTGAGTGTCTATTTTCTATTTATGTGTTAAAAAATTATTTCATTTTCTATTATATTCTGAGGCACAACTAAATGGGGTAGTATCTATTGTACAACAACGTACAGTAGCGTGCACATGGGTGAATAATATATATATCCTTCCGACTTTTTGGAATATTTTTGTCATATTAAATATACGATGTAGCAATAAAAGTTAATTTTCCACTATATGACGTGGTCTGAGAAATCAAGAAATAGTTTTCAATTCATAAATTTGATAAATATATTTGAATAGTAATAAAGTATTTTACTTGTATTGTTTTAAAATGTAATATCTATTGGTGTAATTCCAAACTAACTTATCATTTAATATGTTTTGGAATTGTTATCTTCTTTCAAAAATAATAAATTATCAATTTAAGCATATTTAATATAAATAAATGTAAATAATTATTATTTATAAAATTGTATTAATTTGTGTTTACAGATATCAGGCTCAGTTGACGACTGTGAAGAATGGTAAATTTATGCAAATATTTGATAATTATTGTTTTTTTTTCATATTTTTAATAATAAATCAATATAATGAAATGTTATATCTTATTCAATTCCTAATCCAACAAGAATTACTTAATTATCTATAGAGTTGCAATTTTTACCTTCTTGATTTGCAATCAAATAAGTATGGTAATTAGAATAAAAAAATCTGAATTATGAAAACTTCAAGAGTTAGTAGTTAATTTGAAAATAATTAAAACCAGTAAAATCCTTTTAAAACTATTAGGAAATTGACCTTAAAAATCTCGGCCAACGCGCCACTGCTTTCTATTTAGCTTTAAATCTAGGTCAAAATATTAAATTTTAAAAATTTAGAAAAATAATTTTATAAATAAACAAACATTTTGCAAATAATATAAAATACAATTTAAGATTTTGTAAAATAATTCAATCACATGGACTAGTAGATAACACTATATTTTCTAATAAAAATCAGCTGAAATATTTTTAAAATTAAATTAGCTCAAGTATTTAACTACAAAATTGCAAGCAGAGAAAACATTTTTTTAGAAAATAAAAACATAATTTTGTGAGTTAATTTTGTTCGTTTGGTAAACATTAAGTGAACTAGAAGCTTTTACTTCATATCATTAAAAAAGGATATTCTATACGAAATAGATAATGATGAAATCATTATTTGAATACTCAAATTAAAAAGCACAGTATAATATATGATAAATCAGTAAGTGGACCAGTACTATTGTATTCTCCAAGGCCGAAATCTCCCCTAAGCCGCCCATGATTTGAGCTTTTAATTTTTGTTGAAATCTATAATAATAAAAAAAATACCAATGTTTAATAATAATATTATATTATTTGACTATAACGACTAATATGAATAAACTAATATTTATTCCGGACGATACCAAAACTACAAAACAATTGTAGCTATTGGCAGTTTATATGGTGTTTGAAATATATATTATTCGTTTCTGCAGCTGTGTGTGGCTGTGTCGTAGTATCAATTCAGTAGGCTGTTATCTGCTATTATAACGAACACTATAATATATAGGTACGCATAGTTTATGTATATTATTCTAAAACTTTTTTTTTTTATAGCTTTTATTTAAAAATCTAGCTCAACAATTATAATGCATTAAAATATTAACAAAGCAATATAAAAACAAATAGAATAATAAAAAAAAATAATAGTAACAGTAAGATAAAAGTTATAACGTACCTACTTTTTTCATAATATATTATACTGAAGTCGTCATTATTCGTTGCTAATATCGTAAAACTGCAGCTGCAGTTATCGTCCGAAATCGAGATCCGGTCACCGCCCGCGGCCGACTTTGTGCACCAGGTTTTTACCCACGAGCTGCAGACTGCAAATATCTCAACCAAAATATCGAGTTGACAACACGCTAGTGTAAAATTAATTTATGCGATTTGTGAAATTTAAGACCATATAAATTGCACGGATATACTTTTGGTTTATTTTTAACCTGTGCAAAAATCTCAAGAGGAATACCTTCGAAAATAAAATTGTACGTCTTAAAATCGCATAAATGAAATATTCTCAAAAACGTCGGTGTTTTCTGAAATAATTTTGGTGTCTCACGTTAAATGGATCACCCCGTATACACCCTTTAAGCGTTTTAGAAATGTTATCTCTTTGACGAAAGCACATCGTAATAATACAGAACGATATATAACTGTGGTGGGAAGGTCGTCCAATCGTCCCACACATAATATTTTACGTCAACCTCACTTGAAAATTCAAAACCTATTTATTATTTTATAAAGGTAGGCAGAAAAATATTTAAATGTACATATAATTTCTAAACGCGAGTGAATATAAACACAAATATAATATCATATCATCGGAGAATGAAAAGCGCTGTGTTACTAAAAATCATTCTAATATATCAACCACTTCATTACCATCGTCGAGTACCTTATTGACTCTCTCGAAGAGTTAAAAATATGCAATTAGGGAGGTATTAATGTATTATGGACTGTATCAAACACTGCAGTAATGTACCTATTTTGCCTATACAATACGCCGAGCAACACCTAGCCTACTTATGCATAAACCAAAAATTTAATTCAAACGACTATCTGATTAACCTTTGCTCTTTTAGAGGACGTGTCAAACCAGAAAAAAAATACCATGAAACTACACTTTCATAATTCCAATAATATGGCTTACTGAAGGGTTTCACATTAAAAACACCATCATGAAAATTGTAGAAGAAAATGTTTACTAGTAACGTAAGAAGTCCGGTTTTTATATTTTTATCAAATAGTCAAATAATTGGAACGACGAAAAGTTTAAAAAAAAACATAAAGTTCATTGAAAAACATTCGACAATCGAAGTAAGATAAGTTGAAAGATAAGAAAAATTGGGCTTCTTATGACTGTAGATAAAATTCTCCTCTACACTTTTCCAACAGGTTTTTTTTCATGTAAACCCTTCAATAAACCGAATTGTTGGAATTACAAAAGTGTGATTATCGGTAAGACAAATGTTAAATTACATTAGATGTGACTATTGGATCAGCCTTTGAATAGAGCGGAAGTAACCACGGTCACCACATACCAACTAGCAGTAGTGGATTTGATAAGTCTTCTAGAGAGAGAGGAAATATTCTTTTAGTACAAAATTTATATTTGAACTCTTTACCTACTAAGGTCTATACTCTATATATATATACACACAGGGTGTCCCGTGAGGATTTACTCATTCCGATATCTAATATTGACGTTTCAATATTTTAATTTTATTAATCTCCTGATTTTTAATCAATTTTTAGTTAATAGGGAAAACACTAAGAACTAAAAAAGTAAAAAACCGGTTTTTGTACCGGCGGGGAGTTCCCCTCTACGGCTAATGGGTATATCCCTCACGGGACACCCTGTATAGGGAAAACATGTATCCAATACTAAAACGATCATTGACCGCTTACAGTAATCGCTCAACTCTAGGCCGCGATTATAACTTATAAACACTCTGGACTTCTATATACAGATTTCTGAAAGAATTTATTATTTATAGGTAGTTTATAATGTCTAGGGAGGAGGGCATGAGCCCTATGACCCACCCTAAACGCCTCTCCTACCAGCTAGTACAAATCAGACATAATATTATGCAATTTAAAATGTATTAATAAGTAATTTTTGTACCTACACACCGTTCAGGGAGAGAACACCCCGACTTTGAGCCTTCTCTAACGACCTCTTGCCATCGAGAGCAGAGACCAGTTCCATTATGGTAGGGTGTTTCAAGGGGAGGCGGAGGACAAGCGATTTTCGTCGGGTCGTGTTCTGTCGCCGGGCAGAGTACACAGTAGCCCCTAACTTAGATGGATTTATATATTGGTCAAAATTAAATAATATTTTTTATAAAGTTATTATTCAGCAATGAGTTTACTTAGTATTAACAAAAACATTGAATTTCAGGGAATCGCATCAAAGATTTTAAAACACGATTATAAATGCCAACACTTGCCACTTGGCAGTAGATTGGTGGAAAAGTAACGAATATCGGGAAATATTCTAACAGCATAATCATTTTTCTGATCTCCACATTTAAAATTTTGGACACTTCCTTTTGTAGAAGTTATTATGTCTCCAATGGAACAACCTAAGGTTTATAAATAGTCAATAATTTTCTCTTGTTTTTCCCCACCATTAATATGATAATATTAACACAAATTAAACTACCCATTTACTTAGTTGTTTGTCAGACAGATTCTATTAATGGGAATCTGGAGTATCCTCTATGCTTTTGTTTACATCAGTTAAACGAACACAAGACTGAAGAGTGGAAGACTGCTGATTGCATTTACTTTTCATCCTATAGATCATTTTGCTATAAGAGTAAGAGGGACAATTTAGGAGTTAATATTCATATGAAAGGTCAATAAAATATAAACATTTTGATTAACACACACCACTTCAATACAACAAGTTTGTAGTTTGGATCAGATTACGAGTATAACATAACATTTTAAAGGCAGAGCTCAAAAAAGTATATTAAACAGTGTAGGATAGAAAATGTCTAGACTTTGTAGTTTTAAGAAGATTATATGATCAATCTCAAACTATAATAATAGACAAGTTGTTTAAGAAATGTACACATAATGTGACGAGAGTTATATTCATTTTTCCCCACATAATTCTGCACAATTTAAATTCTATTTTAAGAAAATGTAAGATATTTAGTATAAATTGGAAAAAATAATATAAATACAAAGCTTATTGCATTAATAACAATTTGATGGTCAATCATTTCCAATTTGTAATTCTTTCCATCGTGTTTCAAGGTCCAAGAATTTTTGTTGTAGAATTTTTTCTCGTTCTTTTTGACGGTCAACATCGTCAGTTAATGACTGAAATATAGTTCATCATTAAAAAAAAATTTGATTAATATTTTTGAAGTGATTATTATGAAATTGTTGTTTAACATGTTTTTCTAAATTACATAATAAACAGTTAATATTTAACAGCAAATATAGAAGAACTACAAAAAATATAAAAATGGTATATTTAAAATCACCTGTAATCGTTTAGGTATGGCAGATTCTTCCTGTCGTTGTAAAAACAGGAAAGTTGATAATTCTAAATGCCCTTGTTCAATCTCATCTACGCTGGTTATGAACTGTTTGATGAGACCTTGAGAACGAGTCTAAATAAACAAAATTGTTGTGTTAAAACGTAAGACTTGGAATAATAATATTTTTAACATCAGTATCATGTATTAAAATTACATACTTGATATCCCCCGAGAATAATTTTAATTTTCTTTTCCATTTTTCCAGCTTTTTTAGCTTCTTTAGTCATATGACCTCTATTCTGTTCCAGTTTCTTTTCTAGTGATTCAATCCTATCTTTTTTACTAGCTAAATTTGCTCTTGTATAACGATTTTGATTAGGCAGGAATAATACTTGTCCCAAACACTCTCCCCACACTTGAGTAAACGAGTCTAATGACAATTCACCATGATTCATACCTTGTTTGACAATTTCCATTTCTTTTATCAAAACTTGTTTTGCCTTAAAAAATATTACATAACGGTAAATAAATAATGTGTTTGCAAATGTAAACCTAATATTTCATTGTTTGTTTTCTAAATTTGTGAATACATAATATATATTTTTAATTACATTTTCCATTTCTTCTTCAGTAAATTGTTGGTACGGGTGCGCCTGTAAATAAGCCAAATGCTGAGACTCGGTTAGGATTGGCTGTTTTTTGGGACCACTTTGAGTAAGTGTGGCAACTTCTGGCGGTAGAGGGCTACGAACAGCATCGTAATGAAGCATTGTAATCATTTCTTGCTTAATCAATTCTTCAGCCTTCATAAAAAATTTAAAAAATATTACATTACCTAATAAGTAATTAATTAATATTTTTTAAATATAATATAATCACCCTTTGAAGATCTGTAAGAGGTGGCTCTGAATTCAAAGGTCTTAAAACAATATTAGTATCTGGTGGACGAGGTAAACATCGTTGAATTACTTGAGATCGTA
This sequence comes from Myzus persicae, assembly GCF_001856785.1. Classification (NCBI taxonomy): domain Eukaryota; kingdom Metazoa; phylum Arthropoda; class Insecta; order Hemiptera; family Aphididae; genus Myzus; species Myzus persicae. The sequence continues at coordinate 102,073 of NW_019104149.1, read as the reverse complement.
ACTTCATTTCTAATTTGCCTGGAAGTATACAATTTATGAAGTTAAATGCATTTATATTTTCAACAATAGTATAACAGGGCCAGATCTAAAAGGAGAGGAGTGGAACTGGGGGTAGGTATTCATTGATGTATTTTACTTTTATAATTTTTATATTAAGAATATATTGGCTATAAAGCAAATCAAATCCAAGTACGTTTTACATTTCCGTGTTAAATTGATGAACATATCAGTGAAAATTTCATCATCTACAGTATTTTTTTTTAGAGTTACATATAAAATCTAAATACTTGCTAAGTAGATATGTAAGTCATGAAATGAAACTGTTAGATAACATTTTTTAGAGCATCTACTATCAGCATTTATATACTGAAATTATAATAATGAAATATTTAAGTTAACTAAGTTAATTCAATGAAAATTATCATATTTTAGTATTATACCTGGGGTTTAACTTAAAATTCTTAGGTTCAACCATACCACTAGAACATATTGTATGATAATTATAATAAAAGGTGGCTACTTTTAATCATACTTACGGCGAGCAAGAAGTTCTTCAGCACTACGCATCTCGACATCAGACTGATCTTCTACAAAATCTTTTTGAACAACAGTTTCTTCGTCTTCGGGATGGTCTTCAGGTACAACTATTTCAAAATCATTTTTTGGTTGTGGCAATGTACTTAAGCCTGCTTTCAACTGTTCTTTTACTTGATGGTGGTAGTTTTTCATAGCTTGGGGTGTATTTATAATATCGACTTCCATAGAATCTGAACGATTGATGCTTAACTGATCCCTCAAAGGAGTGGGTGTTAGCATACCAGCTTTGACTAGTGCTCTATCACTTTGTGGAGTTTGAAAACCATCATTAGCAGCTTGTGAAAGTGGAGTACCTAAAATTGTATTAGGTGTTGTAATCAATTGTCGTTGTGGGGTGACACCATTGAAATCAACATTTTGCAATTCTGTATTAAGACCTCCTTTAAGAGGAGTATCTACATGGGTTAGAGCCATAATATTTTGAGCGTCCTATAAAAAGTAAATTCAATTTCACATATTAATATAACATAATGTTTACAAAAGAAAAATCTTAGATGCTAATCTTAACAAGAAGTGTTTTAACAGGGATCACAGCTCTGAATCCTTCATTTTGAGTAGACATTAAACTGCATACTTAAATCTTAATTACCCATAACAAGCAAATGTTATGTTCAGAATAATCAAATTAATTATATTATTTATAATTTTGGATTAAATTGAGTGAACTCTAGGGCAACATGTAAGTTTTTTTCTTCATATTTTAATTATAAAGCAAGGTAAGGGCATTTTATAATTGCTCGTTTCTGTGAAATTTAAATGCAATTTAACATTAAACATAACTTGATTTAAAATTTAAATATTGATAGAAGCCTCCTTGAAGGCACTGGGATGATATGCTACGTATAAGTTATGATAAGATAGAGACACAGCATGAGCATATTACGTCTTATACATAAAATTAATTTCAAATTACTTGTAAAACTTTGTCAGTTGAAACAGATGGGGTTCTTGGAGTGCGGCCAGGAATATTATTGATTGATGGTGTATAATCTGACAATAATGCATCTGAAGCTTGTTGAGGACCATTTTCCATTGCTATTTCTCGTGCCATTTCACTGGCTCGCCCCAATTTAACAACTTGTTGCAATTCCTTTAAAATAAATATAATTTGTAATAATAGATCATTTATATTTAATATTTATATAAAAATGTTAAATATTATAGATAATTACTTGATCAGATATTTGTGGTTCTGGTAGAACAAGTTTACTCATTTTCCTAATAGGTTCTTGATTATTTAACATAGCTAAAGGAACTTCATTTTCCTTACGCTGCTTAAGCTTGGCTTTGTCTTTCTTTCTTTCTCTCTAAAATAAAACACAGTTAAAAATAATTCTTAAAAATATAATTAATCATTTACCTCTTCAATTTCAACACGCAGTTCTCCATCTAAATTTTGCTGTCTCAATTTTCTAAAATCTGGTGCAAGTGGATCAACATCCTCATTGGCAGTATCATAAAACCCTAAAGCTGGTTTTTTCTCAAATGGTATTTCAGCATTATAGTCTATACCACGTTTCCGTTTGTTTCCTCTTCCAACACCAATACCAGCAGCACGCAATTCCCTCCGTTTCTACAAAATTAAAAAATTATTTTCATGTACATAATAATTATGTAAGCATTTTGTAAATTACTTGTAATGCAGCGAGTCTTCTAGCTTCTTCTAATTGCTTCTCACGAGCTTTACGTTTTGCCTTTTTTCCCTGTGTATTAGCTAAACGAGCTCTTGCTTCAGACAACATTTCCAACTCTAGAAAATATTTTAAAATATAACACTTTAAAATAACAAGCAGTATAATAACTTCTATTTGACCATTAACTATAAATAACTTCTATAGATTTTAACCTGAATAAAAATTATATTTTGGTACTTTTTTAATGTGGATATTAGAAATAATATACTATTTAAGCTCTATGACGAGCCTTTAAAACAAGAAGTAATAAGAATGGATGTAAATAAAATATGTATTGTTTAGAGAACATTTTTATAAATTTATATTTTACGAATAGTTAAAATGTACATTTTTAAAAATATACTCACAACTCAATTGATTATGACTTCATTAAGTTCATAAAAAATATATTTTATTTAATATTAGAAGTACCTATATTTTACATACATTTTTGCATGAGTAATATCATCATAACTTTTTATCTTTAGTGACTGTCCTTTTTAAATTCTAATACAGAAACACAATATTTTTAAATATAAATAATGGATATTGAACCAATATTATTAAATAAGTTTTTAAAAATTGGGCGAGCAAGGTAATAAACCTAGTGGTAGTTTATTGTTCTCTTAAATTTAAAATGATCCTTAAAAATAAACTAATACATATATATTCATAATTAGATTATAAATAATTAATCACCATCTTCATCCATATCTTTAGGATCGGGACGAGCTGGTTTTGTTTCGGGATTTGGATCAATTTCACCTGGTTTTAATTTTCTTGGATCATCTCCCACTTCCTCACCATCTTCTTTCCTCTGAGCTTGATCTCTGGAAACATGATAAATAAATTATATCAAACAAATAACATTTGTATATTCAAATAAGCATATACTTAACTTTGCTAACAGCTAATAAATATTTAACTAAATAATCTACATTAAATTTAAATATAAATTAATAATATTTACTTACAATAAATATTCATATCTTTCCAAACACTGTGAAGCTGTACGACCAACAATTGGAGCAATAGTACGCCATTGTGTAGGCATGAGTTTAGCAAGATGTAAAAGCTTTTCATCTTCCTCTCGACTCCATTCAGTTTTTTTAATACTTGGATCAAGCCATTCAAACCAACGTGCCTTACATTGTTTAGCTGATTTACGATGTAATAATGACGCGATACGTGACCATTGATTTTTGCCATATTTCATAACAGCTGCTTTAAGAATTTCATCCTGTAAAAAAAAAATTGATAAAATAAATAAATAAGATTAAATAGTAAAATAATACATGAAGTATCATTCTATATGTAATTTACCCTTATCATTTAAATCTATTAACTTAACATTTATCTTTTTTAACTTTTGATTTATTTTTTGAGTTAAAGTGATGTGATTTGGCAATTCATTGGTTTAATTAACTATTATTTTCATAAAAGTTTTATATTAAATTATATTATGATATTGCCATAAAATATATACAGAATGACTTGATAAATTATAAATAACTATTGTTCTACCTAATCATTTTTTATATATTTTACAGACGCTTGTGCTACACGTAAAAAACATTTTTTTTTTTTTTATAATGATGACGAAAAAAATCTTTTATCCGATATAATTTTTTTTTTTTTTGAAAAATTTGAAGTAGCCAATTTGTAAATCTGGTTTATAGAGAAATATTGATAGTAAAAACATTTATTTGAGTCATGTAGGTTAATTTTGGTAAGTTAAGTTTTAGTAAACTTAGTAAACTTAGTTTACTAGTGCTTATAGTAAAAACATTTTCAATTCAAAAAATATAAAAAAATTAATATGAACTTTAAAAATTGTTTTAACCTACTTGTTAAAATCGTATTATTTCCAAATTAATAAGTTTACTTCAAAAACAATTTAAATTTTAAATAATCATAAAAAATAAACCACTAGACTTAGATAAATGTTTTTCCAATTAATTTTTCAAAACCATATTTATAAATTGGCTATTTTAGTGTTGAAAAATAAAAACATTGATCAGAACAAGTTATTTCATTTATGAGATCTATTTGTTACACCATGTATAGTTATAGCATTATAATAATATATAAAAGTTTTTGCTAGGCTGATAGGTAAACACAAGTCATACTCAATAAAAATGATGATAATTTGAAGATTAAAATCAAGATTAATTCAATTTGTTTAAGTATTTTACAAATTAGTGGGTATATAGAAAAAAACGAGCTAAAGACATAACCTGTTACTGTTGTACAGGCACTCAATTAAAAAATTGCATTAAAATTAAAAAAAAATGTTTGAATCTTATGAGTACTAATCTCGTGTACCTATACACTTTCATAATTAGGTATAGGCGTACAGCATATAGAGTGGCAATATTAAATTGCAAAAATGGTTTTCAATAAAGTTAACTCAATGCATTAAACTCAGCTAGGTATAATCATGTTTAAATTCAGTAGTCAAAGGTTTAACAACAACAGAAAAATGTTTTTATGTTAACACACAAAACATTATATTTTAGAACTTGTCAAAATGAAAGTCGTAATATTATACCGTGTTGGATGTAATATAACTTTGTATACACATCGGTAATATTATAACATTCTATATACCAACTCTGAATCACACACTAAGATGTGCTCTGTTTACGTCGATTTTCGTAAACGTTTTTTTAATCTCACCTCGGTGTTCCGCCAAACGCCGCCTTTTATCATGATTCGCGGCATCTTCGGGAATGTTTTTAGCAGCGGTTATTCAGTATTTACACAATACACGCGCGACGGCTGGCACGAAACTAAAATAAACTACAAACTTATGAATTGAGATACCTGTCACCTGGCAAAGCCTATATTATAGGTCTGCGACGGAAAAATTAAAATGCCGAACGCAGAACGAGACTACGAGCGCTTATCAGTTATCAGTTGAATGCGGAAAATCCAGAAGGACTTGTAGCGCTTTACTAGCCACGGTGGCGTTTAAATAAACTAATAGAGTGTTACCATCACGGACCTTATTACAACCACTGGCTTACATTATTAGTTTTTCTTAGTCCTCGATTACAATTAATCATCCATTAATATCATATTATTATTATTATTATAGCCGAGACGTCAAGCCAGTCGTGCACTTCATATTATTATTGTTTTATAATTATTTTGCGTCGTGCCGTTTCATCTTTCCATGAACACCGCGATAAAAATGCTGTACAATATTTATATCGTACGGTCACATAATATTATTTGAACAGATGGCGTGCCGTACTGTGCCGGCGTGGAAATTGCTCTATGGTGGAACCACTGAATCGGCGAAATTGTAAGATATTGTGTAAATGGTTCGTAATTCGTGGCTTCGTGCGTGTTATAATTCATAACTTACAACACTGATCGAAGCGCGACCAATCAGGAACTTCTCGTTACTTTTTTACCATTGTTTTCGGCCGTGTGAGGTGCCGAGCGTCCGAGGCACTCCGAAGTGTCTGCATTCAATTTTGTTTTAATAATGTTAGTAATTTTTAATTAATATTGTACTGTGAATTGTAGTTGGCATTTTGTTGTTGTTTACCGTCCCGAGTGTTTCAATATTCTGATCTGTTGGTTCTAGAACCGGATTCAAGATGTATACGGTGAGTACATTTTTAAAAATATGTTGACTGTTTGCGTACGTCCAAGACGATCCCGACGTTTCACGTTTTTAAACGTAAAATTGTGCGTTGAAATTGTCCAGCATTTGTAATAGTACGGTGTTACCGGAATTATGTGGAACACCGCGAATAGATACTGTCATTTTGCATTTTATAAAATACGTCCATGTTTACCTCTTTGGTCATCGTCTATATTGTGTTGTTGAAATAAGCTGTACAAAAATAGTTGTATGTTTAACTGCTGTATTACCAATAAGGTTGGCCTAATAATATACAATGCTATTGTAAACCTTACTGATACACAATTGTCATCTTTTAATGTTCATACATACAGGTATTATACAACTATACGAGACAAATATTGTTATTTTTTGTGTATGATACAACCTGTATCTATAAAATAAAGGTAGTAGGTAAGCTTAAATAAATAATATTAGGTAAGACCTGTCATAAAATGTATTAATTAACCTAATAAAGTAGTATTATGTAATGGATATTTCACATGGTATACCTCTTTATATATTTTAGGTACCTACCTTACATACTTAAATTATAAAAATAAATACAGTAGATAACAACCAATTATATATTTTATAACATAGAAATTCTTGATTTTTCTTATTTTTAAATTAAATATAAATATGCAGATACTTAAATAAGCAATATAAAATAGGGTGGTTATTATTAGACTTAAAAGTTTTATTTTATTATTATATAGGTAAACAATTCTCAAAAAGTTTTAACATCTTTTGGAATAATTTTTTTTAGATTATTTGAGAAACAATATTGTTGAAAATTAATTAGGCTATTCCCGTTCATGTTGTGATACCAAGAAAAATTAGGTACCCGTAATTTTGAATGACCGTTCATTTTTATTTTATATAGTTCCAAAATCTTGGATGGATAATGTGTTACTGAAAATGTCCATACATACTAATCAAATTGTTTTTGAAAGACTAGTTGTATTAGTAATAGTTATTTATAATTTAAATGACACACTACTCGCAATACCCCATACAATGTTGGTTCACTTATATCAATGTATATATCCATCAGTGTTGTTTTTAGTTAATATACTTAGTTAGATATTATTGTATAATTTTATTTTGCCCGGTGTGTCATTTATGTGCAGTTTACCCAATGAGTATGTTTTCCTGATAGAGTACCTATATTTCTTTTTCCTGTGCAGTTTGTGGCTCCCATTCTATTATAATATAATATTGATTGTTAAAAACAGGATAAGAAGACTTGGGAAAATTTTTAAATACAAAAGTTTAGTTTTCATTTTTTTAAAATTGTATTAGGTATTTACAAAATAGTAGAAATGTCAAAAATGTTCTTTCAACATACATACTGAGAATGAAAATTTAAAATAATTATATAATTATATGCCATGCCTTAAATTAGTAGATATCTACCTATTTTCAAAAAAATAACTTCATACAACCTACCCAGTTGTGTGTACTTTTCTATTCATTGTCATTTGAATGTATTTTGTATAAGTGCTTGAGACAATTAAATTGTAATGACCAGTAATGAGATTTTAATCATTAGTTAAAAGATCTATTGAAATTTTTATAACATACTATTATTTAATTTATAGGGTACTAGTGCTGACCAGGACACTAGATTCAGTGACAAAGAAAAAAAGCTTTTGAAACAAATGAAATTTAGTGAATCTTTAAACGCTAAGGTATAATAATTAATATCATTTAATTATCCAGGTTTTAAATTTGTTTTTATTTATTTTAATTTTCAAATACTAAAATTATCGAAATATATATGTTCCATAAAAGGTTGATATGAATAAAGTAAAGCTAGATACTATCAAACCTTGGATTGGTAAAAGAATAACAGAATTGCTAGGAATGGAAGACGATGTTGTAGAAGAATTTGTGAACAATCAGCTTGAAGCAGATACTGTATGTAAAATATCTTGTATGTTTTACTTACATATTTTTAATATTGCCATTTTTTAGTGGCCTGATCCAAGAAAAATGCAAATAAATCTCACAGGTTTCTTGAATGGCAAAAATGCTCGAGTATTTATGACGGACTTGTGGGAATTACTTTTGTCTGCACAGGAATCTCCATCGGGAATTCCCCCTAAATTTATTGAGCAAAAAAAAGAAGAATTAAAAAAGAAAATGGTAATATTACTTTTATAGTTGTAATTGTTTGTGTTTTTCTTTAGTTGGTTTTGGTTATAAAAAATGTTTTCATCTAGTTCATTTAGTAAGAACAGTTGTGACATATGCTATCTTATATAAATTAAAGCAGTGATTCTCAAAAAAAAATTGAACTGTATGTCCCAGTATTCTACAAATGATCTTTGCGAATACATAATAAAATTGATTTATTGATTTTGAATAACCTTGCTTGTGAATTACTGTTTGAGGACCGCTGCCTTAAAGTATTTAATAATTAATATACCCTATAATTGATAATAGAAAATCATACCAAAATTATTATGCAATTTATTAGTTTATTTTGGTCATTCAAATTTTTTTTTATTAAAACCTAATTTATTATTTACTCTTGGTGGACTAATGTTGCAACTATATTTTACAGGAAGATCAAGAGCGAGTTGGAGATATGATTAAGAAGTTTGAAAAAGACAAAGAAGACAGAGAAAAAGAAAGAAAAAAAGATAGAGAAAGGTAATATTTTAATTTCAATAATGTATTTATTATGATAAAATTTTTTTTTTTCTTTTACTCTTGAACTTAATATATATTAAATAATAATTTACATTATATAAAAAAATTACCCTTATAAGTAAAATATAATTATGACAAATCCTTTCATATTAGATAAGTATTGAATTTATTAAAATTAAAAATTAATTTTTCCATAATAAAACATCATTGTATTCAACTACTTAGTTGTATACATATGTTATTATATTAAACAACCCTGATAAAGCCAAATGAAATTTGAAACATTCCAATCCAAAGCTAATTATTTTTTGTTGAATTCAAATTCGATACCTCCAAGTGATTTACTGAATGATGAGGTGCACTTGACATCTAATATACAGCCAAATGGTTATTTTATGTATATATTGGTGATTTTATACCCAATGCTATTAAGTTAATACTCAAGTTAATAGCATATACTTTATGTAACCAGACAGTTTGAACAGTTTTTTAGTATAAAATGTATCAACTTCATTCAGAACATACCAAATGTCATGTATAATGATCTACCTATCTATCTTTATCACAGCCAAAACATGAATGTTTTAAAATAGTAATATTAATTTTCTACAATTGTATTGCTTTAGAAGAAAAAGTCGTAGTAGATCACATACACGAGATCGTCGTAGCAGATCTAGAGATCGCCATCGTGATAAACGCGATAAGGAAAAGGAAAGGGATAAATATAAAGATCATGATTCAGATAAAGTACGAGAAAAACATACAAAAAGAGAGTAAGTACTGTTTTTAATCAAATCAATAAATTGTTATTCAACAATTTTTATAATTTTGTTTTATGGGTACTAAATGAAGTTTTGAGTATTGTTGCTTCATACAGTTACGATAGTTTTAGGTTCTGAGTAGAGCGGTTAATGTATTGAGTTTATAATAGTATTATATGTGTTGCTTTTTTGAGCTAAAGATACTTTTTAGACTAGAAAAATATTTTAATCTTCAACTTCAATTTCGTAAAGGGTCTGCAATCATTTATGTACATTTTGGAAACTGTTAGTTGAGTCCCAGGTATATAAAGGTAGTAGTGGGTTAATGAGTCCCGGGCTATAAACCTACATACCTGCTCCGGCCTTACCATATAGCAGTATACCGCCCGGACATCTATTGATTCTAGATATATGAACGAACATTATAAATGATTTTATTACACTGGTCATAGCCAAAAATGAGATATTCTAACGCTGTAACTTTGAACAAGATACATATTTACGGATGTATACACACATACATATAAGTCTGTCTTATTGTGTATCAGTTATCATAAATTTAACTTATAGCACTTAAAATCATTTAAAAAACTTAAATTTAAGCAAAAATATTTATTTAAAAATAAAAACTAAAAAAATTAAACTTTACTTTTGCGATTTTATGGATTTTCTGAAAAATAAAATGTAAAGATATTTAAAAATAATTGAAAAAAAATTAATTAATTAAATACGCAGCAATGTAGATAAGATAAGAATTATTTATAAATTTAATTCTATCAAAAACAACTTTGCAGGAAAATACCATAAAAAAAAACTAGAAAAACTGATCAAAAAAGCAAAAATAATCATAAAAACTAGAAATTAGTATTTTTTTTTGGTTTGAATAAATGGATGAAAAAAAACATAAAAAGCACACTTTTAAATTTTATAATTGATCGTGTTGTAACATGACACACTTTCAAAGCAATCTGCTACATTTTCAGTCAATCTATAAAAATAAGCAAATGCATTAAGTCCCGAATCCTGATAATAACATATAGACACATACCTGGATCATTTCACTTTATTTTTACTGGAGTGCTGTATGACAACTTATGTATGTTTGTGTCTTAAAGCTATACAGTTTTAAAGTTGTTGTGTTTTTCTTACATTTAGACTGACATTTTTGATGATCACAATCACATTAAACATAGCAAACAAAACACTAACCGCCGATAACAAAGTTTTTACCGAGAACATAATATTATAAAAATACGTTTTTTTTAAATTAAAGCATAATATTAAAAATGAAATTTATTTTTTAATTCATATAATTTATACCAAGAACATAATATTATAAAAATATATTTTAATTTATGCCATAATTATAAAATTTGACAAATAATAAAGATATTATATATTTAAAAAATGGGATGAACTATGAACATATATAATTTTATTTCCGGGACCCAGTTTACTAATCCCGTAAGTTGATTACTAGAGATATAAAAAGAATGATTGTTATTAGTTCTAGCTATTTTTGTTATCATTCAAAAATATTACCATATACTCGATATCTACTTAACCCCTTTTTTTTAATATATTGTTTTATGTCTGACTTAATAATATATATAAAATGTATTTTTATGTCCTTAGTTCTCGTTCAAAGTCTAAAGGAAAACTTGTAAGTAATGGACATACTTCGCCAACTACAAAAGAAAAAAGTCGTAGTTGTTCACCTAAAAATGATGTTACCTTAACTGAAGAAAAAACTACCAACTCAAAGACTTCGTAAGTATTATCTTAATACTATTATATCTAATGTACATAATATATTCCCTTAGTTAATGTCTATATACTTAGGTTGTATCAAAAAAATATTATTTTCATATACGTGTCAAATATAAGTTGTCCACAATTTACATTAATTATCGTTTTCTTATGTGTAACTGACGAAAAACATAAAAGTGTCAGAGCTATGGCTACTGAGTCGATGTTATTTGGAGCTTATTTTCTTAGATATAATTTATCCAGAAGAGTAGTCAGGATAAAAAAATGTATTTGTGATACACTATTATTTATTCAAGTTAAATTTTAGATTCTGATTAGAGCAATGAATGTATTGATTTTATAATGATGTATGTTTTTTACTTTTGTGTCGAAGTGTGATGCTTAGATCATCAACTTCTATAAAGGTTTCTGGTTCCAAATGTTGTGGATCTAGTTGTTAATATTTAGAGATCAAAATTTGAAAATTCTCAGCACTTTTTAAAATAATGTTGAATGAGAGAGCTTAAACATTTGTTAAAATTTTTCATCATATGGGTACAATAATTTACTAATGAATTCAAACTTTTCAATAATGGTATATACTCGACTCCACTGTAATAGAGATTTCATTAATAGAATGTCAGATTTTATTTTAGATATATTAAATAAATTGGTCAATTTTGTAATATCTGTATTAATTTGTTTTAAATGTAATTTACCTGTAACCATAACTTATTAATTTATTAATGAACATAACATTTAAATGTCTAAATTTTATCTAAAACATGTATGAAATATTAAAAAAAAATCTTTTGTTTGTTTATGAACAATTAATTACTAATCTATTTTCATATCATCAATTATTTTTTTTCAATTTCAGCGTTTCACCAGCTAAAGAAAAAGTAGAAACAAATAATAAACCTAAACCTAAAGATCGATCAGTATCTAGAGATTCTACTAAACGTAGGGAGAAGAGACGACATCATTCTTCTTCATCAAGTCGTAGTTCATCATCATCTAATTCTTCTCTAAGCCCTGGTATTTATTACAAATTTTAAACTAATTTAACTGGTTCAACTATTTTATAAAATATTGGCTATTTTTTTTTCTAGACCGTAAAAAAGATTTTGAAATTCAGAAAAAAGAAAACAGTATCCAAAAAAAAAGACAATACCGAACAAATAAAGATGACTCTTCTGGTAGTGAATCGGACAAAGATAAATCTACAGATAGAAGAGTAATTATTATGAATAAATTAAATAAGAGTGTACCTGTTTTTATAATGAGCGCTAACTAACAATCAAATGTATATTTATTTTTAAGGATCGCCGTGATCGTTCATCTTCTCGATCAAGGCGTCCATCTAGGCATGCTTTCAATCGTGGCCGCTATCGTGAAAAAAGTCGTGATCGTTACTATAGAGATAGAGAAAGGGAAAGGGCAAGAGAAAGAGAACGTAATCGCCGTGATCGTGAGAGGGAACGTAGAGATAGAGAAAGAGCAATTCGTGAAAGGGACCGTGAACGTGATAGGCGCCGGCAGAGAGAAAGAGAAGAAAAATCATCACCTCGAAGAAGGTAACTTGCAGTAAATACTAAACCTAATGGCTTAAAACAATTCTACAAAATTTATATTTTATGGTTAGGAAATCTAGAAGTCCTGAAAGAAAATCTAGATCGGGCAGCAGGCATACCAGATCTCGTTCAAAATCTAAAGTATGTTATAAATTAATAATAATTTGTTCGTGATACCTGTTTAACAGTATTTGTTAATTGTTATCCATTAAGTTATAAGTTTAAAGGTATATAAGTTATGTATTGTTTAGAGGAGACCAAGTGGAAAATCACGTAGCAGGGAACGTACTGTTAAAGACTCCAGTATTGTTTCTCCGACAAAAAAAGATAACTCTTCAAAATCAAAGGTATTATATGCAGGGCTTCAAAACGTTAAACGGTTCAATAAACAATTGAAATTATTAGTAAAATTTTAGTGAATTATAAACAATTGAAACAGATATCGGTAAACAATCGAAAATGGATAACATAACAGAAACGATAAACATTAATAATTATTAATATCAAATAACATAACAGAAAACAATTAATAATTGAAATATGACATTACCAGAAAAAAGAAATATTTATGAAACTGTAACTCAACTAAAATATTTTTGGTTATTTTTGTAAGACTGACAGACACTTGATCATAATGTTTAACTATCCTATAACAGTAAACGGTATTATTTTTTTTTTTCATTTAAGCACCAAATTATACGTATATTTATTTTTATCATTGTAATTAACATTTTTTAGTATTCATGTATATCACTGTTATCACTGATAATGTTAATGTAATTTATACGTAATCTTATTTCTTCAACATGTTATTGCAATTTTTTTAATTGTTTTTTTTTTTTATGTTATAGGTATCTCAAGAAAGTTTATCTAGAACCCCTTCACCTTTTAAGAAAGCTGAAGACAAGACAGACCGTAAACCGGTAAAAGATAGATTGTACGTATAAGTTAATTTTTACTTTTTTTAGTGATTAAACTCAATTAATTTATAATTATAAAATTGTGTTATATTCATATTCAATTAAAGACAATTCTAATTGAATACATACCATATATTAAAAATATTTGTTATTTTATAGTACAAAAAGCTCTTTTTTGCAATGCAGAAATAACTATTTATCTTAATTTATACTCCATACTAATGATGACGATCTATATTTCTTTAAAAACTAAAGCTTGAATCAATGTTTGTCAAATACTCATTATAGTTAAACCTACTCCATTTCTTAGAGCCAGTGATGTAAATTAAAATGTATTTTGAAGGCGTGGACTAAATTGTGTGCATATGTATATTTATTATACCCACAGTCCATAACACAAGGACAATAAATTTACTAATAATGATAAACAATATATTATTTAATATCTTCACAGAAATAGTTTTTATGTCTATAGCAAACATTTATTTTTATACCTCGTACAAAAAATTAATGTTTTTGTGATTCCATCATAATTGACATAGTTGTTATATTTTATGCAAATACTAAACTTTATACACACATATTTTGAAATAAATTAAGATATAATTTTTTTTATATGAACATATTTGTCCTAAGTAAATCATTGAACAGTACTTTTTAGTTGTTACTAAAGAAATTAATTTGTATAATTTTTTTTGTTAAATTAAATAATTTGATACTTATTTTTTTAGGGGTGTTAGAGATGAACAACATTCTAAATTTTCTCAGCCACAAAGATCAAAAGGACAATCTCCTTCATCAGAAAAGAAAAATAACACAGATAAAAAGTAATTATATTTTTATTTAAAATAAGTACCTAATAACTTATTTACAAATTAAATGTTAAATATATTTATATAAATTTAATACTTGTTTTAGAAATTCATCAAGTTCAAGACGAAAATCATCAACATCTCCTGCTATTAAAAAGAAAGATGAAGTGAGTATTTTTTTCTTACATAGCTTATATTTACTAGGGTTAAAGTAGTATATTATTTTTAGATTTATTTTTATTTTTTTAAAGTAATATTTAAATGATGCATTAGAATTTATTTAGATGACCAATTTTTTTTAAATTAATTTTCTGAGATGTAAAATCCGTTTAACATTTAAAACATTAAGGATTAGATACAGTTTAAAAACATAAATAATTACTATTATTATTTGCTCTCAAGAAAGACGATATCGCTACCTTACTGTTTAGACTTTCAATCTTCAACGACCATCAGAAGGTTACCGATCAGATTTGAAAGAATACCTCTTAGAAACTTAAAAATCTAATTTTAATAATAAACATATCATACATTGTAATTTTCTAATATTATTCTAGACTAACATATACATTTTTTTTAAGTGTATATATTAAATGTATAGTTAGCCCATCTATATAAAATTACCAAGAATTATATGTTTTTTTGGTTTATAGGAAAAAACAGAAAAAGTTAAAAAACCTATAAAAAAATCTGACACTTCTGATGCTGAAAACTCCAAAGTTAAAAAAAAGGAAGAATCAAGTTCATCAGATGAATCTATAAAAAAGACTAAAAAGAAAGTTAAAAGAGATTCTAGCTCAGATGATGATAAAGTAAAAGCTAAAAAACGGAAACTCAAGGATTCTACTTCATCTGATGATGACGATTCTAAGAAAAAAAAGAAACGTAAAAAGAGATCGTCCAGTTCAAGTTCAGATGTATGTGCAATTTTTAATTTAGTTAAAAATTTATATTTTTCTTCATTGTATGTACTATTACAGGAAAGTGATGACAAAAAAAAGAAAAAAGACAAGAAACATAAAAAACATAAGAAGCATAAGAAACACAAAAAACATAAGAAACGCAAGACTGAAGAAAGTGTAAATAACATTTTTTTATAAATTATACTTTCTATGTTTTAAAGATTTAAATAATTGCATTTTCTATTTTAACATTCTAGGGTTCTGATGCCAAATCTGGAGATGAGTCAGAACAACGTCTAAGGGAAAAGGCATTGCGTACCATGAAAAAGAAAAATCAGGCTAAACTTGACGGAACTCCGAATAGTAATAGCAGTGAATAACGAACGAGGTTAGTTTATACTGATGATAAAACCTTAAATATTATTTGACTAGTATAAATCTCAATAATTACTTATAAGATACAATATCTATTAAACTTGCATGTTAAACAAAAAAAATAGGTGTTAGAGGTCTGTAGAAATTAAATATTACACAGAAATTTTTTTTTAAATAAATCGTTAATATTATTTAACACAAAAAAATCTGTATATATATAATACAATTGTATCCTAGATGTTTTTTTTTTTTTTACTTTTATTATTACATTGCTATATTAATATAATAATCAATTAATTTAAATACATAAACGATATAATATAAACATAATTTCATTCTATTTTTATCTTTACTGATCATTTTCAAACAGATAGTTAAAAAAACTTATATTTTTGTATTCAAATAGTTACTGGACAACCTATAACCAATGTATTTGTTTTTTTTTCTTTTTAATTTACTCTTTAGTCTATAAATAATATTTTTAGGTAAGAAATTCTTTCTTTTTGTCATATTGATCGTTGTAATTCTAGCAACGAGAATTTGACAGGTTAGCCTACTGTCCAGTCAACAGGCTGCTGACTTGTTGGCAGAGTTATACTTGCATCGTTTTCATAGCGCTGTCTGATCGTTTTTGAAGCCCCACAATTGTTTTCTTTCAATCAACATTTTTAATGAGCAACTACAGTACACCTATCAACATTCATTCTGCATTTCTCCTATCAACATATCTGCAATCAACATTACTTCTATCAACACACCTGCAATCAACACTCTTTCTATCAACATATCTACGTTCTACATTACTTCTATCAACATATCCATGTTCAACATTCCTTCTATTAACACCAAATCTTCACTGCAATCAACATTTCTGTCATCGTCAAATATTCTTCAATACTCTTTCAAGACCATTTGAGTGTTTTGCGATTTCCAATGATTGAAAACTAGCACTTGTCCACTAATTACTCATATCCGTATGATTAGTATAATCCAGAATAAGATGACTTGTGCAAATTTTAATATCTTAACCAATGATAGTTGTGTTATGGTATGCATCCTAAAATATCATTATTTTATTAAATTAACAATAATTTTTATAAGTTTTTTTTAATTTTAATTTTAGGATAAATACAATACCTACGACCGCTGTTTGAAAATGACCAATTGAAAATCTACAGTTGATCTAAAAAGTTTTGGCTTATGACAAATTACTCTATATAATATAATATAATCTTTATTTGTCTAAAATATTTTGCTTTGAGAAAATCTATTTTAAATTTAATTGTTTTGTTTCAGGGCTTATAGTTGAAGAGAATTTGAAGTATTAGCGAAAATTCTGAAGGATGGTTCTTTGAAGATTTCTTTAATTTTAATAATATTTAAATAATAAACAATTTATAACATTAACGCAATTATACACATCTTACAATAAAAATATTATCAATTTTTTTCAATTTTTTTAAATGTATCATAATTTAAAATACATTGTTTAATTTAATGTTTCACGTAAGCAATACAACATAGTTTACATTTAGTAATGTTTTATTATTAGCTATTACAATTAGATAAAAAATAAATATGACTTATATTTTTACTTAAGTATGAATTGATTTGTTTTCTATTAATTTCAATGTTAATGTTGACCCTGTTAAGTTTTAATGTCCAATACACCCCATGTTTAATTTGAATTAGTAAGAAAAAATTCTATATTTGTATGATTCATTTGATTATTAAGCTTTCCGTACCTACAAGAAAAGTTGGGTTAAATGTTTAAAAACAACAATTCAATATTTATAAATAGTTTTTGAGGTGGACTTTATTATCCTACGTCTATACTATATTATACTAGCTGTCCCGTCACTGTGTTGCCCGTGTATTATATAGCTATATAAAAAAATCCTTTTTACCCCCTTAGAGGTGGAATTTTGAAAAATCCTTTCTTAGTGTGCCCCTACATGGCTTAAAGAACCTCTGTACAAAATTCCAAGTCTCTAGACCCAGCGATTTGGTCCTATGAGTGAATAGGGGTGGTCTCCTGTATGTATAGAGAAATATTTCTTGAAGTAAATGTAATGAATGGGTGTAAAGTCAGAACCGAATGCTTGTCAATTATTCCGACCTGTTACCCGTTATTTGCAGAATTAAACTGTAAGGTTTTTAATTAAAAAGTTATCTACAGAAAATATATTTAAGTATTTACATTTTTATAGTCTGTAGAGGATTAGAAAGTGACAGTAACTTATATGTTGATGCTACTTTTCAAAGGTGGTGGCTCAAACATGCATCAATAGAAGTCATTTCAGTTAAATTTAAAATTAATAATGATAATAAAAAAACACTTACGTTATAGAAAAACATAAGTAACAAGTACAAATCAATGTACAATATATTCTTAAATAATAAATAGTACAAAATATAAATTAGCTATTACCATTATCGATGGTATTACATTGCTTGGTGCCAACTACTAAATAAATGTAACACTTAATTTTAACTTATATTTAAAATAAACAAAAATTCATACTTGTCTTATAATATGAAACACAGGGCAAAAAGTTATCTTCCAAAATATTATTCATTTTTTTTATCCATGCTTATTTTGATTATAGTAAGTATTATTTTTAAAATTATTCTATTATAATATTATTTTGATATCTTGAACAACAATTTAGCTACATTGGAAAAAAAAATGGACCCCAATGTCTGCATCATAATTAATAACTGAGACTAGTATGGGATATTTTTACGGTAAAACCAATAACTTAATAATTTTTATGGAAGACAAAGTTACCGACCAATTACAACACTCCTTTTATTTTAATTTGTCAACTATATTTTCTTTTAATTAATAGTTTATTATACTTGAAATTTGAGATCTCATGTGTATTCAATGGGCCCAACACCAGAGTGAAAACACACATCAATGTAAAACGATCATGAAGAATATCAGGAATTTGAAAATATGGACTTAAGGTACACTTAAAAATTCTAAAAATCAGAATTTGAATAAATGTACATTTAAAGGAAAAAATGAGTGAGCATGCTTAAAAAATCACCTTGCACAAACCTGGTCTTCCAAATTTTGTGTGATAAAAATGGTAAGGACATTATGTTGGTTGTTACATTTATAACATTGTACACGAGTACAATGTACTTACTAGCATGATACACATGAATTAAAAGTTCCAAACCGGTTTTTAAAAAACGGGCGTTTTTAGAATGTAGAAATTTGTGTAGAAGATTTAGGTGGAAACGAAAATATTTAATTTGATTAGTTATTCCAAAATATATATACGATTATCAATAAGTGTAACAAAAAAATAAAGATTAAATTAAGTTAGTTAGAAAATAGAATAATGTTTGGTAAATACTTTGTGTGACATACAAGACTAGTACCAATTTTTTTTTCTTATTACATTTGGTTTTTCGTCAAATAAATAATAATTGCATAATATAACAATTAGTGGTGTTCACATTTTTTCTTTAATTTGTACATTATCTTCCACTGTATTTGATCCAACAATTTCAGATTCATTTAAATCCTCATTAATTGAATAAAGTAATTTTTTTGCTAAAATTTGAATGTCTTCATCAATACTATTACAATGTGTAGTTACTAATTTGATAAAGGTTGAATTTTTGTATAAAACAAGTTGATTTTGACTTATGCCACCTACAAAAGATAAAAATATGATAAATACTTTCCTTTATTATTACCTAAAATTAAACATTATTATTATGCATCAATTCAATACTTAAAAATAATAATTATTACAATTAATCAAATAGCCAATAGTAGACTACCTAAACAGTAATATTAATTCTTTAATTTTTTTAATGCTATTTTGATATGTATTTATTGCAAATACAATTTTAAATACATAAAAAATACCAAGTTCCAATAAACTGATTTTATCAGGTAGTGTCTCATGTGCACGATTCAATTAGCAAATTCAAAGTAAATATACTTGCACATAACCTAACTACATTAGCAGGGCCATATTAGGGGGGAGGGAAATGGTGACATTGACACCGGGGGCCAAATATTGATCTATTTAGGGGGCAGCCAGGCACCGCTGTAACCCGGTGTAGAATTATATCAATAAATATTTTTTTTTTTTTAAGAATTTGTACTATGACACGACCTTTGTGAACTTAGCAGTGCAACGATAACGGTTAAGTACTAGCATAGAATATAATGAATATTATTTTAGCATAACCTCGGTTGTAGATAGACAACCATGACTTAACCATAAAGAACTATAACAAAAAATGTGTTAAGAAAAATCAAAAAAGTAGATCTATTGTTTGGTGGTGGGTGGGGTAAAATTTTGGTTGACCCAGGGTGCAAAAAATTGTAAATACGGTCCTGTACATTAGAGTAAATATTTAGAACAACCGTTATACTTGTAAATTTGTAACTCAATTTGGCCAATACCTATATATTATGTATGTTTCATGCTAACATATCCATTATCCAGTGGTCAAAGTGACTCAAAATAAGTGGAGGGACACCTTCCATAATTTATTTAGTTTTCATATATCACTCAAACAGTTAAAAAATAAATAGAGGCATGGAAAATGTGAATTATAAAAAGTGGAGGGATGCCCCCAACCACTTCCAACTTCAACAACTGAACATACCTAACACTGATAATTCAAACACTTCAACAAGGTTAATCAAACCCATCATAAGAATTCTAGTGAGCTTGATTCATCATTGGTTTAAATATTATTCAATTCATATCGGGTTATTAGTACCTTCAACAGACAAATATCCAAATAAAATGTTGTAAATAAAGGAATTTAATAACTTATTATCAAATGTATATGTATTAGTATCTAAAGGAGTGTCGCTTTCATACAAATGTATATAATGTATCAATAAATAAAATATGCCAGACCATTCAAGCCAAGATCAACAACAAAAACAAACAAAAAGAAAATATGAAAGAAAATTAATGTTTGATACAGTTTTTACAATAATGAGTGTTTATGAAAACTAGCTTCAATTTTTAACTTCAGTCACTTTTCTGGTAGAAACTAATTAATGCATTTGAGAGGTTATAATTCAAATGTCACATATATTTTTAAGGTTCAGAAAAAAAAATTAAGAAAAAACGTGAATTTTTAGGCAAAATTTATTTTGATTTTTGGTGTATTTCTAAAAAAAAAATAACTGTAGATGCATCAAGTTGTCAGCGAATGTTTATTATGATTATATATAATCATTTCTTATATAACAAAAAAATTTAAAAATAATTTGACTCTTTTCAAGCTCAAATTGTTATTTTATTTATATGATTATTGTTGATACAAAATGTTTATACACATTACACAATAATTTTAAATCATTGAATTGAAATTTAACACGTCCATTACAATGACCTACTCAACACCTAATGATATGTTACCACGTACCCACCTTTTTTTATGATGCATCTTATTACATCCATGCCTTTCATTACTATTGAATTAAATGTTGTGTGTTTTAAAACATCAATAGTGGTTTTGATCAATTTATCTGTATGATTCTCATCCATAGACTCAAAACTTGTAACATATAAAAGATTTCTAAAAAAAAATAATTAACTGTGATTAGTTAAGTTAATTTCAAAAAAATATTTTAAAACTCACTTGAACAAACAAAGTATAGATATTTCCATCAGTGAATTGTTATCCTTGATTGATTTATCTAAAGTATTTATAAACCATGTTATATGTTTCATAACAGTTTTTGCAGGACTTATGGTTGTATGATTTGGTTCATATTCTATAGTAATATAATGTATATTAAATAATATCTTAATTTTAACTAAAAATCAATATCAACTTACTATATCTACTAAAATTTGCTAACGACCTTACAGCAGACAACTTAACATATAAATTATTAGAATTCAGTTTTTTAAGTAGCCATTCTACTAAATATAAAACATCAAGTTGTTTATTTTTTTCCATAGAACCATCTAAACAAAAAAATTTAAATTTAAAATTTAACTTTACGATATTTATATTTTGTATTACAGCACTCACTATGATGTACCATAATATTACAAAAATAAAAAATATTTAGTAAATTAATTCAAAATATGATATTGATAATATAAATTATTAACATGTCTCAAAATAAATTTGCAATTTTTATTAGAATCTCATTTTCTAACTATAACAATAATACTGATATTTGCAAGATTAGCTTGGTTCATTAGCAAATTAACTTGTCCGCTGTTATTGACTAGAATAATACTAAAATAACATGAATTTGACAAGTTAACCTACTAACAAACTTAATTTTGTTCAACTCTAGATGTAACAAAGCATGAGCCAAGACAATATATTACAGAGACATACTAATATTAATATATAATAGTTAAAAATTCAATGTGTAATCCATACCATCATTGGAAATTAATATTATGATGTCACATATTTTTTTAACAATACGTTTTGGATCTTCTTCTTGGTTTTCTTCATATGTATCCAATACTTCTATTAATATTTTATATTTTTCTTTTAATATCCAATTATAAACATCTAAAAATATGTTTATTTTTCTTTAATATACTTATATGTTAATTTAAGTTCAGTATTTTATGCATTTACTATAAGTTTTAGAGACTTGTTTAATGAATTTAATACAAATGGAAGTAACATTCATTTGCATATTATATGTTTGCAATAAACGATCAATAAAATAACATTTTTCATAATCTGTTATTGTAGTGTTACTTGAGGACTTTCTAACAATATTGATCATTACTGATACCAAGTTTATATAAAATCTATAGTTATTATTCTTATATTCCATGTATTGAATTCCATAAAAATTTAATTCTTCAATCATGTTATCCTGAAACTGTGAAAAATGTACAATAACAATTTTTCTTACATATTAATAGATTATTATTTATTATTCATATAAACCTTGTAATTGTAGTCATTTAAATGAGTCAAATTTAGTAATAATCCAATGACAACAGGTTGAATGTTTTCATTAATGTTTGTTTTCAAAACTTCCATAGTAATTGAAAGACATCCTTCCTTTAATGCACATTTAGTATTTTCCTCTAAAAATGTTTCGAAACAAATTTATACTAATCCACATTTTATTTAATGATAAGTTATTATAAATAGGCAAATTTGTTTTCATCCAAAAGAAACTTGAACAATAATTTTTTTTAATATTGATTATAAATTGGTAATTACCACGAACAAAGATAATATAATTCTATCTGATGTTTAATTTTAGTAATATATTTATGTATACATATTGAGAGTACTTTATTTTAAATATGACTACATATTTTGTTTTATGCATTATTGAGTATAAAAACTTCCAACTAATCTAAAACTGAGAGTAATGTTATTATTTACCATGGTAATAACAAAGATTCCCAACTGCACGACATGTCTGAAGCAAACATTCTTGAATATATTTATCTTTATTAATACGACTCGTAAGTGATTTTAATATATTTACAGTAGACACAGTTATTTTTTCTCCAAAATAATGTCTCGCTAAGTCATCTGAGCATAATGAAGCTATTACATTACACCCAGCAGCTACAACTTGATTGCCATGAATATTAAGCGATAAAGGCAAATATTTAATTAATTTTTCATAATCATCTGCTGACAAACCTAAAAATAGTCATCATATTTATATTAAGCGTTTAAGTATTCATTGAATCAATTTAATGTTATTAATGTTATCACGAATATTACTTATGCAATACTTGTAATGAACATAAAAATTGAAATAAAGTCAAAATTGATTAATATAGAAAAAAATACCTTCTATTATTACCTGGTAAATTGAAAATCATTAAATTATTTTTGAAACTTGTGAAAAATTTAATACACTAAATATGTGTGTAAGGTACTTACATTTTGGATCAAGTTCAGATAATTCATTCAATAAATCCATAACATTGTTATAATCAATTTCGTTTATTTGTTTGTTTTTAGTATTGATATTAAAAGACTCAAATAGAGAAATTTTTTCCATTTTAAAATTCTAAAAAATATAATATACAAATAGTAAATGAATATTAATCATTTTTATTTATAGTATGTTCTTTTTCATCATCCTCATAAACATTTAATTATTAAACCACTAACCTGGTTTTTTACTTGTATTATTATTTTAATAAATTCCGTGCACCCAATTACCGCTATAAACTCAATGTTTTCGATCGATTTTTTAAATCTTTTTAACTTAATACCATTAGATCATTATAATTTAATGTCATAAATCATAATTAAAAAATAATAATATTATTTCAAATATATTTAAAGATATTATTTTAAGTAAACATTGTAAGCAAATACAGTTGGTGTTCAAAAACTAAACATTTCACGAAGAATAATTTTGTTGTGATAGTAATAAACTACGCTAAAGTTGCAGTTTAGTGTAAATAAGAATGAAAAAAATCAACACTTAACTATTATAGGTACCACGATTATAGATAAGAAACTTATCAGCAACTTCCGAGATTGAACGAGCGGATCACCGCAGCTAGTTCCAAGGTAAATATGCGCATGCGTGCACCTTATCACAATGTTATCACAGAATACAGATATTATCAATTTATCACATATTAAATAGTTATCACTTAGAAGTTAGAATAAAAATATTAAAATTNTTGTACAACATGCTCAAATTTATGTGAACACATTTCCATAGTACACAATGTAGCGATGAAAAAAGAATGTAAGGACTTTGATTCACTCCAAGGTACTTAATATAATAATTTGTAAAATATTATAGATAATTAATACATTAATATTTTTCATATAACAGAATTTAAAATATGGAAAAGAAATGTTGAAAAAGAAGATCTGTCTTTCTTTGTTGTTCAAAGAGTGGTTGGAAATAAAACATATTATGCTTGTCATCGGTCAGGTTCTTCCCGAAAAGAAGGTACAGGTAAGAGAATGAAATGGTCAGAAACTTGTAAAACTGGAAAAATTTGTCCAGCTGGAATGATATTAACAAATAATGAAGGTCAAGTGACAGTAGAATTTAGAAGAACACATGTAGGCCATGCATTAAACATGAAATTTTTATATCTGTCAAAAGAAGAAAGGGATGAACTGGCTGGTAGAATTAAATCTGGAGTGACTTTTGAACGTATTTTGGATGATATTCGAAAATCAGCATCTACAGCAGAAAGTGTTGATCGTTTCCATGCTGTCGACAAACGAGACTTGCATAATATTGTAAGAGATTATGATTTAGACAGAGATATTGTACATACAAATGATGCTTTTAGCACAGAAATATGGGTGCAAGAACAGATGTTACTTAAGGAGAAATCACCAATAATATATTTTAAAAACCAGGGATGTGAAAAAGAAGGTCCACTACTGAAAGAAGATTTTATGATTGTAATTATGACACTTTATCAAAAAGATGTTTTGGTAAAATACGCGACCGATCGAATTTGCATTGACAGCACCCATGGAACAACCAGTCATGACTTTCAGCTTACAACATTGCTTACTGTTGATGAATTTGGAGCAGGTTGTCCAGTAGCATTTTGTATAAGTAATAGAATTGATTCGGTGGCTATGTCAAGATTTTTTTTGTCTGTAAAAGAAAAAGTAGGTTTAATTTCAACAAAAGTATTAATGTCTGATGATACTTCAACATACATAAACGCTTGGTCAAATGTAATGATAGAACCACAACATCATTTGCTTTGTAACTGGCACGTAGATAGAAGTTGGAGAAAAAATCTCAATAAGATTAAATCCCTTACTAAACAGTCAGAAGTATACAAAGCTTGCCGTACATTAATGGAAATTATGGATGTAGACCAGTTCCAAAATTCTATGGAATGCTTTATCGCAATGCTTAAAGACGATGACGAAACAAAAGATTTTGGTAATTATTTTGAAAGTTATTACTCTCATAGACCCAAAGCATGGGCATTCTGTTATAGACATGATTTATCTTTGAACACAAATATGTATTTGGAAGCGATGCACAAGAAAATAAAATATTGTTACATGCAAGGCAAACAAAATAGAAGAGTCGACAAATGTATTAGTTTGCTGATGCGCTTCGCTAGGGATATGATGTTTGAAAGGACAATACGAATGATGAAAAATAAACCTACATATCGGATGGAACAAATTGCACACAGTCATCACCAAAGCGTACATATTGAAGACAGCAAAATAACAAATATTAACACACACACGTGGCTCGTACAATCGGCGACATCAGATAAAAGTCCATACTCTGTTACAATTAATAACACAGAAAATTGTATAGGATGTCCTTTGGCATGTCCTAATTGTCATGTGTGTGTCCATCAATTTACATGCACATGTATTGATTACAAAATCAAAGGAAACTTTTGTAAACATGTACATGCATGCATTCGAGTGTCCAATAAAAAATTTGAAATTTCTATTGACGAAGACCGAGAAACATCAGCCTTTGATGAGCATAATCGTAATGTTGTTGAAGGAGTTCAAATAAATTCGGTACATCCAAATGAATCTGTTTCAATATCAACTCGCTTTACAGCTCTACTTAATGCAGCAGTAGGAGTGGCGAATACTGCAACAGATGAAGCCAAACTAAAAGGCATTAAAAAACTTGAAGACCTTGTGCAAATTTTACAACAGGGTCAAACAAATCCAATCAATTCCGGTTCATTTTTCCCAAAAGTATCTAACTTGCCAAGCCACAAAAATATTGCGACACAACGTTTTCATTCTACGAAAAAAAAACATAAAGCATCAACTAACAAATTGACAAAACCAACAGAGGTACAAAAATCCTCTATTCTGGAAACGATTAATAGTGAAGAGCGATCGAGCCAAACAATACATACTGACTTTGATCATGTTTATTATGATGCCTCTTCAAAACCACAATAACTTGTACTACATATACTTATATACTACATACATATTATAAGACATAGATGTATTAAACATCTTTAATTTATTATTTACTATACATAATTTATTAATATTTTATACTTTTTTATACAATTTTAATATTTTTATTCTAACTTCTAAGTGATAACTATTTAATATGTGATAAATTGATAATATCTGTATTCTGTGATAACATTGTGATAAGGTGCACGCATGCGCATATTTACCTTGGAACTAGCTGCGGTGATCCGCTCGTGAGATTGAAGACTTGTCCTGAAATTTCATGAAAGAAAAAAGTTTGATTAGGTACCGGTATTTTTTTTTTCGTTTTTTTTCAGTTTCAATGTCATAGATATTAAGATGTGATATTACAATGTGTCATTGTCTGCGATTTAAGTGATCCCGACTTCTACAGCTGCGGACGAAATACGAACCTGTACGGCCATACTTCATCGGCAACCCATGTAAATAAAATACGAATAGATGCGAAAAAGAGTTAGAAATTAAACAAATCGGATGACGAAGAAAAATTTTTTTTTGGAATTAAAGTCGGATAGGTAGTCCCAAACGAATTTTAGTTGTATCATTATGTTAATTTGACTGTATTCTATTTATTATGGTAATTGGTAATAAAATAATGGTTGGTTTGTCTAGTTTAATGGTACTTTAACAATGTTGTAGTATCCTTGTCGTGAAATTATAATTTACCTACTGTTATGACTAAAAACAAAATAATAAATTATTACAATGATACATCCTTCATTCAATTTTATCAGTGTGCGGACACTCTTAGGCTCATTATTCTTAGATAGAATAGAAACATGTGATGTATCTTAATTTTTGTAAGGTACATTATTTTTAATCTTCTCTAAGTTACTTTGTACCTAATTTATTCAATTAGTTACATATGTATACAATTATGGAAAGGAATATAGGGCAACAATTTATGATGAAAAAAACAACTAGTTGTTAATATAGTACACTAATATAATCAAATCGATCGACTTTTGTGAATCATAAATTGTACAGAATCTCTATGTTATTAATTATTATATTCCATAATCCACGTTACTTTCGATTATAAAGATAATTCAATTGAAAACAGGTTTTGAAGACAAGATTTTAATTGAAACTAAAAACCTTAAAATATTATTTCATTTTAATAATTTACTCTGTATTATTCCGGTTTGTATTCTTTTTTTTTTAATTAATTATTTAAATTACTAAATAGACGACGAATTTTACAGTCATCTACATCATAAAAGTCTAGCATCAACAAAAACACAAATATAAACAGCATCATTTTATTGATAAGCATTTCATCAAAGTCATGTACCTTGATTGTTTCTTTATTTGTAATTTTCTGGTTCGTGTTGATTTCAATTTGGAAGTGCAGAATATATTTCGTCACATGATGGACAAGACTACTGCAGTTGTGAGTAAGCAATTAAAATAAATACTATTATTCGGTAGGTGATTACTGATTACTAAATTGTTATAAATTTATTTATTTTTCATTATTTTCATTTTATGCGAAGTAACTGACCAAGATTTTAAAATAACTATCATTAAAATTTTATATTTTTATATTTTTATAGTTATTGATTATGAACAGTTGTATCCAACAGGCAACAGTTAAGTATAGTTTTGGGGTTTTTTTTCCTAAATTCCAAAACATTATTACTACTTTTATCGATAAATTAAATCAAACACAACTAGATAAAATCGTTTAGCCATACCCATAGGCGCAAATAGGGAATTACATTGGCGGGGGCTCAAGCCCTTTAATATATTCAACAAAAATCCTCCCCCCCCTTTCACACGTCACACCAAATAAAAATATTACTATTTTTTTTATTAGCTACGATTATAAAATGATTACTTATTAATGCACATAATATTTTATTTATTATTAACTAGATAATTGGTTACAATATTAATTTTATTCTTGTGTTGGATTTGGCAAAGTCAATTAAAACTGAGACGCTATCAATATTGATGTCTTTTTCAATATTAATTATCCCTAAACTGCTAAATCTTTCTTGGAGCATCGTTGATCGCATCCATGTTTTCAACCTCCTCATTGCGGAAAATGACCTTTCACAAGTAGCGGAATTGATTGGCAAAGTTATTGCTGCATTAAATAATTTATAATAATTTGGAAAGATTTGTTTGCTATTCAATGAGTTTAAGTGATTTTGAAGAACTTAAAAATCAACATTAACTTTCAAGACATTTTTGATAACCATCATTTCTGATCTTAAAGAATCTTTGGAAACACCGAATAAATCCTAAAAGTTATTATTTACAAATTAATTTTCAAAAGTATACGGTAAATAAAAAGTAGATTCAAACATTCAATAACATTGTTTAGCACAATTTATTAATATAAATACATTATAAATTAATATTAGATTTAGTGTTTATAAAAATAAATACTTCTATAACCGATAAAGTCATGATGCACATGACTGTTTTCGAAATATCGCGCGATATTTATGTTTTCAATGTTTCATAAATCAATTAATCTATAATTAAAATGTAAAAAACAAAATTAAATTGACCATATTCTACACTTTTACAGTCATAGTTAGTAATCGAAAACAACATTTGATTATTAACAGGGACATTAAATTTTAATATTAGAGTAAATATTGGGGGGGGGCTTAGATGGAATCAGGGGGGGCTTAGCCCCCCAAGCCCCACCCTATTTGCGCCTATGGCCATACCCTTGAAACACATTATATAAAAAAAATGTAATTTATAATACATATTATCTATATTTTATTATGAAATTCATCTGTATCCCTAAGAAATTTGAGAACATTTGTAATACCGGCGTTTAGATTTTCAGCTAGCAAAAAAAAAAAAAAATATCATAACCTTTCCAAAAGTTATGTTCTATGTTTATATATATAGCTATGGACTATGGTACCATTTATGGATCATAATTCATAGTTACTACTTACTAGTTAGTATAGATATCTGAAATATACGACTTTTTACGTATCTACAATACCTACTAATTACTATAACGAGACAGGGCAATACAGTGAGATATGAGTTGTTGTTGTATAGGCTACAGTTACCTTTCCAGTTTATTGTACATTGTATCAGCTGTATATTCTATGACCATAACGCACGAACTAAGATATCTTAGTTCGTTCGTTGAACCCGACATAAAGGAAACGTCCATACTAAAGTTTATCCAACGTGGATGTAACGAATTAAGATAATGTAGACCATAGTCGTATTCGTATAATCCCTATCGTGGACAATCGAATTACTCATTACTTTATTCCGTGTTACTGTCGGCCACAATCTATTATCTTAAATCGTGCTATCAGCTTCGATGGCCAAGCATTCAATACTTTGATATTATTATTCCAAAAAGATACAAATTATTTTATCACGATTACACTGTTGAACCTTAGATCATGTACACAGTACACTGGATAGAGGCTATAGCGGTTATCACGCGTGGTCCGTGTTTGAAGCAGACCTGTTCATGCCCGATCATTGCGCATGCGTGAGAAATGAAATAGATCGCGCGGGACGGCGAAGGACCGATAATGTGTTATAGTGAATAGTGATTAGGACGATTAGGTACTGAATGCTTAGATCATGTACTTTGCTCATGCGCAGTGATGACTTCGGGCACGAACAGCTATGCTTCAAGATTTTAAACCATAGCTCTATCCAGTGTATATGATCTAAGTGTTGAACTATAAGAATTGTTAACTCTTAACTTAGTTCATTGTTGTCAGTTGTCTCGTGAAGATGGTTGTCGCGAGTTGTGTCGTGTATGGAATGTAATTTTTAATGTTTAAAGTTCCTATAACTTATTGATATAAAATGGAGATGAACACAACCTACAGTGTGAATATAATAAGCCAAATTGACAAAGAATATAGATCATTTGTCGCTGTTGAAAGATTTAATAGTGGTTCGACTAAGTACTATCAACATTATTATACTCAACTCCTACGTTTTAACGATTGCACAGAGTGGTTTCAACAATTTGATTATCCTATTATTGAAACTGGAAAGGTTAGTAGCTATGTAATACTTACTGCTGATAAACATATTATTATATATCTTTGATATGTAACATTTATTTTAGTACCTGTTATAACACATTTTTTTATTTGCAGGTAGTAATTGTTGAAGTTGACAAAAACCTCGGGTTATGGGCGCGCGGTATCATATCAAATTGTAATAGTTGCAATAATTTGTGCCCTGAAGTTTATTTAATCGACTCTCAGGTATTGTATATTTTGTTCAGTTGATAATTATTGTTTTATTGATTTCATTTGTTTTATATTGATGTTTAGAGATTTACTGACAAAGGCAGCATATTTGAATTGAGAACATGTCCACCCAAATTGTTGCAGCTTATACTCCCAACTTACTATATTAACATAGATCTTTGTTTAGATGATGATGATTTAAAAACTGCAATTGAAATTTTGATTAAGAAAAATCAGTATGGTGAATTAAGTTTCAATTTTACTCCGGAATCTGTTGAAAACAATGTTTACTCAGGAGAATTAATTGTATACCATAAAGTTAATAATTTGTACATACCATTAAAAAAGTTATTAAAAAATGTCCACACAAAAAAATTGTTTGAAGGTAATTTAATAATAATTATACACTTGTTAAATGTTAACTAAATTTTACTAACTAAACAAATTACATATTTTATTTAGAAATTCCACTGTACAAAAACCATCAATATTCAAATTTCAATCCAATAGAATTAAACTATGTGGTGAGTTAAAATTTGATTTTACATAATTTATGAATTCTAAATTTTGTTTTGTTTCTTTAGAAAAATATTTTTATACCAAGGGAACCAAGTAATTTGGTATTTTTAGAAAGTAATCTAGTTTCAAGTTCCTGCGACTTAAGTTTTATTGATGATTTAAGTACAAATCTATCAGATAATTCTGCCAATGAATTTTCCTCTATCTCCAACTACTCTGAAAACATTTGTTATAGTAATGACTCAGATTTAGAAATTCAAAAATTACAAAATAATTGTATTACTACAATAGCAAAACAAAAAGTTTACTCTTCTAATAGTTCTTTAATGAGTAAGAGCAACTCTTCTTTACAATCAAAAAGTTCTAATAATAGTAATTGCACTATGCCAGAAATAAAACAATTTAACGATTTTATTGTAACAAGAATGTCTGAATTGAAGATAGACACAGGATATCAGCAAAATAACAAGTCAATTTCAACGCTGAAGGTATTAGAAACACCTGAAATACATTTAAAATCAATAACCAATGTACAACCTATGAATATTAATATGGACGATTCAGTGATATGGTGGTCTGATGATGATGATGATGACGATGACAACAAGAACTAATAACCCATTGATTAAACTTAATAAAAGAATTAATTGTTTTTAGTTGTAAGTGAACACAAATAATTATAAAAGACCAATTTTCGTTTTTGTAACATATACTACAAAGAATACACCTAATAATAAACAAATATTTGTTTTGTATTCATATTTTAACTGTGAAGTTATTATTGTTATTAATTAATTAATTAAAATTCTTGAGATTTTTTATACAACTTAAGGAGTGTTTTTTGATGATAAGAACTCATGTTTTTCATATGATTTCCTCTTTTTTTTTTGTAAATTATTTATTGGACATTTTTTCTGAAAATGTTTATGTACTTAATTTGATTGAGTAGTTTTTTCATTTGTTAAAATGATTATACTACGCATACAAGTCCTTAACAATAATTTTACAAAAATATAAAATAGATACAATATTGGATCTAGTGTTTATTCACATTTTAATTATCGTTATATATCATGTTCTTTATGTTGTTCCTATCAACACTACTAATAAATTATGGTAGAAATAATCCTTTGGACTATATGATGTGGTTGGCTAGCTTGAGTACCTTCACCAATACTGATGAAATTAGGTATTAGTATTTTCGGTGATTCTTCTGGTGGCTACTCTGTGTTATTATCTCATATTTATTATCTATGACTTACGGCGCGGGAAAATATAAAATTTATCATTGTAGCAATATAATAATAATAATAAATCTTAATTCGTGATATTAATATTAGACATAAATTATAATTAATTTTTAATTCGAACTTGGTAAATTCTAGTTACTAAAATTAAAATACTTATAAGTTGCTAGTTTATTATAAATTATTTAAAATAATTTATAGGTAGTAGTTACTACTTTACTGGTTTTATAAATTTTAAAAATTTCTCAACCTGTCTTAGATTTGCGTTTTTACTATTATTGAATAGGTAAGTACACAATCGAAAGTTTAGATATCAATTTATCGTTTGGTTCGGTTATTCCGTTTTACAATGTTAAAACTATTTGTCAGGTCAAAACATATTGGAGTAAATTCTACCTTTAAACTTAAATAACATAGGATTAGTCAGACCGGTTCTAAATTCAAGTCATTTTACAGATCTATTATGTTATGGTTATAATATCATGGTCTGTATCAAACTTATTGAATTTTGAATGTCGCTTTTCATTGAACAATGGTAAGTTATTTTCATTCAATTTTAAGTTTAAACCATCTTCAGTATTTCAGCCTGTATCAAAATGTTTGAATTGTATAATTTGCATTTTAACAATTTTACCTACAGATACTGATAAATGGTACACGCCATAATGATTAAACTATTGAAGTGTGATTCAATATATTATTTATTGTCTTGAAATTACATTTTAGTTCTGCATAATTCAATAACCATACTAATCTGCAATCATGGTAGGTATTACATTTTTTAAAACTTCTTATGTAGCAAAATAAAATCTTGCATGTGAATCAAAAATATAATATTATATAGTTTGTTTCATTATATATTTTAATGGCTTATTTAGCGTCGAAGTTTAGCTCCAAGTCAAGTGAATAAACGACCTTTAAGTGATTCAAATCAATCTAAAAGAGCTTGTGTGAAATATAGTGACCAGTCACAAAAAACTGATCAAAATTCAAAAGAAGATGACAAATCTATGACACTTTCTATATACGTTAGTATATAATTATTACTGTAAAAGTAATAAATAAAAGAAGTTATTTTAATTAATATTTTTTTAAGGAACAAAATATAAGAAATATATTATCAAAGCCATTTAAAGTACCAATAGCAAATTGGAGTGGTAGCAGTTTCAGTAGGGCATTAGGTGTTCGCCGTGATGGCATTCGTCGACCTTTACATGACCCTACTGCTCCAGATGCTCTTATTTTATATATTCCTCCACAAATTAGTGCCCATGACATTTTAAAAATGGATAAGTATGGTATTCTTAAACTTAAAATAATTATTTAACTAATTTGTCTTTTTTTTTTAGAGACAAAATATTAGTTAATGTTGTTGTTGATCCAGCGTTATCAAAAATACTTAGGCCCCATCAAAGAGAAGTTAGTATATATTTTAAATATTAAATTAAAAGAATGTTTCTCATGAATTCTTAAGCATTTTCTTCTCTTCAAACAGAAATCTTGAACCATGCTCATGTTTTTCATTGACTAGACCTCTCTCAAACTAGCTGATATTAATCGCCATTGGTAACCATTAACTTGTTAAATAATTAGTATTATTAACCCAATCTGTTGGTTTTTCAATGAGGGTGATATAAAACAAAAGTTGATTTCCCAGAAGAAAGACGTATGCATGTCAAATTGTTTTATATTTGTCAGACACATTAAGCATTATTGTTAAAAATGAAATTGTTATAAAACATTTTGTCTTTTAACTTTGATCATTTTTTTTTTATACACATTTAAATGCAATAACTGTTTTATTTTTCCCAAATAATTGCATCCCCATTTCAGGTACACTTTACTACCCATTGCCTTAATATTTTAGTCTTAACTTCCGGAGAATGTAACCCAACATCATCAATCTTTAAAATAAGAGTTTAAAACTGGTGAACTAAGTTTTGGGGGATGGAAAACTTAAAGCTTTTATAGTGTTTTATTCATTTCATTCATAAAAAGTATTGACTGATTATTTTTGAGTAATTTGTTTTTTAAACTTAATCATTTTTCAGGGTGTTAAGTTTATGTATGAATGTGTTACTGGAGTACGTATAGAAGGTGCATATGGATGCATCATGGCAGATGAAATGGGATTGGGAAAAACTTTGCAATGCATAACCCTAATGTGGACTCTTTTGAAACAAGGACCAGACGCTTCACCAACTATTCACAAAGCTATTATAGTTACACCTAGTTCTTTAGTAAAGGTAAAATTTAACTATAAAGTAATGCAAACCAATTTCGCTATCATGATTGTATATTAATTGTTAATAAACATTAAAATAATATATTTTATTTAAGAACTGGTGTAATGAAATAAAAAAATGGCTTGGTGGTCGAATTGGAGCTTTACCTGTCGATGGAGGAGGCAAAGAACAAGTGGACAAAGTAATAACTGGGTTTGTTCAAGCTAGAGGACGTAGAACTGTTGATCCAATTTTAGTCATATCATATGAAACTTTTCGTAGTCATGCAAGTTTGTTACAAAATGCTGAAGATATAGGCCTTGTGTTATGTGACGAGGTGAATATAATCTTTTTCATCTCGATTTATGAAAAATAATTATAATTATTTTAATACATATTTAGGGACATAGATTAAAAAATTGTGAAAATCAAACTTACCGTTCATTAATGGCTTTAAAAGCAAAACGAAGAGTTCTGTTGTCAGGCACACCAATCCAAAATGATTTACTTGAATATTTTAGTCTTGTTCATTTTGTTAATGAAGGCATCTTAGGGACTGCTCAAGAATTTCGTCGTCAATATGAAACACCTATTGTACGAGGTCAAGATTCCTGTGCTACTGATTCCGAACGCAAAAAAGCAGCAGAGCGTTTAGAACAATTAATATCATTAGTAAATAGGTGTCTAATTAGACGTACCTCAGCATTACTTTCCAAATACTTACCAGTTAAAACTGAACATGTTGTTTGCATAAAATTGACACCACTACAAACTGATTTATACCTTCATCTTCTTAAATCTGATATGGTCACAAAATCAATTAAAGGTATATTAATTATTTTCAATAATTTTTACTTAAAATATTAATATTTTAAAGTTTAAACAAAATGTCAATACTATTAGATTTTTTACATTTACAGGCAATGATGGAAAAGTTACTAGCAATGCATTAGCGGCTATCACATTGCTCAAGAAGTTATGTGCTCATCCAGATCTTATAGTAGATAAAATAACGAATGGAAGTGATGGATTTGAAAATTCAAAACATTTACTACCTCCATCATACATAGCAGCTCAATCCAAGTAATATAACATTTATTATTTTGACCTAAAATCATAAATATAAATTAATAAATCAATAATGTAATTGATTTTTTGATTTCAAATTGTGAAGCTTTACTACCTTTATATGTATTAACTAGTTTTAATTGTGTTATAATTTTTCAGAAAAAAACTCATGATTGAATTATCATCTAAATTAATGGTCCTTGACACAATGTTAGCTGTTATAAAAACTACCACCACTGATCGTGTAGTATTAATTTCTAATTACACTCAAACATTAGAATTATTTGAAAGACTCGCTAAATTAAGGAACTATACATTTGTTAGATTAGATGGATCCATGACTGCTAAGAAAAGAGCAAAAGTATGTACTATTATTCTACCTATGTATTAAAAAACATTATTATTCAAATTATTTAATAGTACCTATACCGGAGATGGCGAACCTATGACACGTGTGTCACAGAGTGACACTCTCACACTATTTTAGTGACACCCACGAATATGTAAGTTTGATAATATTAAAGTTTTTGAAAAAAAAATTGAAGGGTTATCAAACTAGTTGACATGCAGGAAAAACAAAATCCTATCAAAATTTTTATTTGACACGCTGTTACGAAAAAGTTCGCCATCCCTGACCTATACTATTAATTTATTTATAAAAAAAATTTATATATTTTAAGATTTTCTTGTTAATATTATTTTTTAATTTGGAATAATAGTTCAAAATCAGTGCTTTCGGCTCTGTTATATATTAAGGGTAAGTGTACCTCATAATTGAGTTAGTCACTGTAATGGATGTGTTAAATTTGAAGTCAATGATAAATCATTTCATTAAAAAATGATTCTAAGGAAAAGACGGTTCTGAGTATAAAGTATAAAATTTAAGTTATTTTTTTCCAAAAACATTTCTACATCGACTTTATTAATAATATTTAATTATCTTAATAGTTATGATTTCAAAATAAACCTACCATAGAACAGTGTATATAGATTAGTGATATACATAGGCAATAGCTAAAAATTAATCTAAATATTTTGAAAATTTCATTGTGCTACATTTATGCTACATTATGTAAAATAAAATAACAAACTAAAATTTGAATTCTTTGTTCAAATATTTAATTTTGTCAAAATTTGAACTTCAAATGCAATAATTCTTAAATGTTAGTCTTTTGATGAATTTCATAAAAATGTTAACTTTAAAAACATAAAAAACATTGTGTCTATATTATGAATATCTTTGAATAGACATCTTAACAACTTAAAAGGGTTCATTTATTACATTTTCAAAATTTTTATCCAAAAAATAAAAACTGAAAAAAGTTGACAATTAAAATACCTATAAACAGAATAAAAGGATACTGATAGTAAATGCTATGTTAATATGAATATTCTGTGAAAATGTCAAGCCATATGACTGCTTAGAATGTAACAAAGTTTTTTTTAAATAATCTTTAAATACCAGCTACTATTTATATTAAATTTCCAGTATTTAAGTAATCAGTAAAGAACTTCAATTTGAAATAACCAGTAAATCATACTAATGGGTATCTACATTTATTTTTAATGTATCATGGAATTATAATAATAAAATAAAAATTTGTTACTGTAATAACTATTATTTTTATTTTGAACAGGCTGTAGATGATATTAACAACCCTACTAGTGGTGTTTTTTTGTTTATGTTGAGTTCAAAAGCTGGAGGTTGTGGATTAAATTTAATTGGTGCTAATAGGTTAGTAATGTTTGATCCCGATTGGAATCCTGCTAATGATGATCAAGCAATGGCTAGAGTATGGAGGGATGGCCAAAAAAAACCTTGTTTTGTGTATCGATTTTTAGCTGTAAGTTGTAATGAACTATTATTAACAAAATGTATACAAAATAATTAATTTGATACATTTTTAGACTGGAAGTATTGAGGAAAAAATGATGCAAAGACAGGCACACAAAAAAGCCTTAAGTTCTAGTGTAGTTGACTGCGAGGAAGATGTTGCAAGACATTTTACAGTTTCAGAATTACGTACATTATTTAATCTACGGCAAGATACTATTAGTGATACACATGAAAAGTAAAAAAAACTTTTTAACATATAATAATCATTAATTTTTACTTCTATAAATTATAAGTATAAAATCTTAGCTAAAATATAGTGTAGTGTCAATTATTTTTATCTCGGGGTGAGGGTTGGTAGGGTTGGTAAAAAAAACCTTTCCTTGATCTTGATTTTTAAACCTCTAAGAAAAACATTTTTTCAATTGTCCAATAGACTTATTCAATGTTGTTTTTAAAAAAATTAGTTTGTTTATTGACATATACTATATTTTTATATTACTTTAAATTATAATACATTTTTATTTTTAGAATAAAATGCACCCGTTGCATTAATAATATCCAAACAAAACCTCCTCCAGTTGATAGTGATTGTACAAATGATCTTTCTTGTTGGCATCATTGTGCAGATAAACGATGGCTTGTTGATCCAGTACTAAAACAATGTTGGCATGCTGGCATTAGTATGGTGTTTTATCAAAATTCTACAATTCATAAAGAGGTATATTTCATCTTTATATATAATAAATGTAATATGTTTTCTTATATTTATTATTAAATAATAAATACCATTATTAGTTATTACTAGTGTTGGATGTAGTAGCTCAATACAACATTAAAACTAGTATTAAAATTCCTAAAAATGGCACTAAAAACCCTGAAAAAAGGACTAATAATTATTTTTAAAACCTCATTGCTTGATTACCAATTTTGTTTTAATAATTTTACTTAATTTTATCTAATATTTAGTCGAACATATTTATTATAATAAAAAAA
This sequence comes from Myzus persicae, assembly GCF_001856785.1. Lineage (NCBI taxonomy): Eukaryota > Metazoa > Arthropoda > Insecta > Hemiptera > Aphididae > Myzus > Myzus persicae. Next base: position 63,371 of record NW_019104149.1, on the reverse strand, counting down.
AACTATAAAAAATGAATTTTGTTTATTGCATAGCGTATGATAATGTATAGCTGACATACCTTCATATTGAATCAGTAGAAATAAAAATAAAATGTAATTATTAAGTCATAAAATAATTCTATGAAATCTGTGTTAGGATTCTTAATGTATAATATGTATATACATTATAGAGTAATCTGAAGGAAATCTTCGAACAACGCCAAAATCTATCAGAAAAAGTTTGAAATTGCCAATAAAAAAAATGTATAAGTCAATACTGATATTTGAAATATTGTGAGACAGAATGACAAATATCAAAAACATAGGTTATTAATTTAATATGAGCGTTTCTAACAGTCATTATTAGACATAACAAATAAATTGATTTTTACTTAATATTGAGTTCAACTATATTTTAACACTAATAACAAATTGCTTATAAAATTATTTTTGCGAAGAAATGAGTAATAAAATGATTTTTATCACTTGAATTATTAGTGGTGATATTTAAACTATACCAAAAGGCAAAAGTATACATGCTTACCACTTTTAATTTTTTAAAAATTATAAATTGAACATTTATTATTTTTAATTTGTTCATGGCTAACACAAATGTATAACGTATAAACCATTAATGAATTTATGATTTAAACTTTATTCATGTTTGCTTTAACAACTCAAAAATTATATTGTATTTCTTAGAAACCAATTGTTGAAGAGGTTGAAGAGGATAATGATGATTTTGACAAAAAGGAAGAAGAAAATAATATAACTTAAAATATAATATGCTGATCGAAAGTATGTATATTAAATAATTTATGTCAATTATTATATAAACACATGTTTACGTTCTGTTAAAGATAATATATAATAAATATTAAATAATGATATTAGATTCATTATGATAATTAAGTATCTAGTACTTATAGCCTATTTATAAATATACTTTAATATACAAAATATACTGCCTATTTTGTATGTTGTTAGTGGAAGTAATACTGTGAAATAAATTCATATTTAATTAAATGGTATACATTTATAATTTAGGCTTAACAGTTTACATTTGATCATTCTAAAAATATATGGCTGGGTATCGCAAACCAAATGCATGAAGAAACTCATAAAACTATCAGTCTTTTTAAATGTGTGGCAGCAGGACATCTTTAAATTTAGAGCATGAATGATTTGATGGGAGAAAAGAGACATTTGCAAATCAACCAATCAACCCTTTATCTCTCTTTCTCTTTGTTCAGTCTCCTCCATTACCATAACGATCCTATTAAATCTTAGTCATAGATTGTATTCATTAATATTGGAAATTATAATTATAAATATTGATTAAAATAATCATGGTTATTATGTATGTTGCATTTTTTTTGTTCCTATAAGATGGGAAAGAAAGAATCAATGATTTCATTTCCTAATAATGTAGATAACTACACTGCCTGAAAACAGATATTATTTAAAAAAAAAAGCAAATGTGTGGTCTTAAAGCACACTAAACATCAAAAACTCAAGGACAATTTGTAATTCTTTTTACTAATTTGTATTGATACATTTTTTTATACTTTTACCAACTATTCCAAGGTGACCTCTGATCATTCATTCATTATTGAACTTAATATTTTAGGTTTTTGGATTTGCCCATGTGGATTAGTCCCCAACTTCTTCTACAACACATATAATTTTTTTTAAAGATATTTATTTGTGCTGCTTGAAATTGTTTCTGGGGCCAAGCCAAACCATCCAATATAAGACACTTACAAGCGTTTCAGTCCATATGTCTTAAACAAATAACTGGAGCCTCCTGGTATATGACTAACAACACACTACATAAGGATCTAAAAATCTCAACTGTCAATGAAATAGCTACTAAAAACAAAAAGTTTCGCTCCAAACTACACCTAAACCAAAACCCTCTTATTTCTCACATGTCCTATTTAACCATCCTCAGCAACCCTCATAGAAGGTTAAAAATAAAATGGCCAAGAGACACCCTTGCCTAGCACAAAAAAAAAAACAGTCTCCATTGAGAACCCATCATTATTAGGAAGTACTGTTGATGGACGGTTTTCCACCCTCAAGTCATTCAAGTCATGTATTATAGTATTATACTACCTTATTATCAAATTTACTTATTGTATTACTTGTTGTATAGATTGTAAATATTGCTTTAAAAATGAAAAATAAAATTGTTTTACTTGCATGTGCTCCTGACCTCTTCCTATTTTTTATTTTTTTTTTTTGATTCTAATAAGTATGAAATAAGTTCATTAATAATTTCATTTTTTATTTATAACGTGAGTTATTCATTTCTACTTCTTGAAATGCATTTTCTGCGGGAGTCGTTTACTCGTGTTCCCTCCCAACTCATTTTTGTTTCTTTTTAATGATAATATTTTATAATATCATATTGTATCTGTAGCATAAACTGTTCGGCTACTAGTCACCTAATCATGTTATGTAAAAATTTGCTATGAATTTGTGCACTTCTAGGTTTGGATGTCTGAACAAAATTTTTAATTTTGATCATCCTAATTTTCATTTATTTCAATATAAATGAAACTTGGTCAATTTATTTGGAGGGGTTTATTTTTTTATAAGTTTTATAAATTTAATTAATAAAATATAACTTACATAAATAAAATTATAACAGTAGTAATACAATAATTGTTTATACAAAATAAAATAAACGTATCTGCAAATTCAATATAAGCAATAAGAATTTAACAATTTCAATGGAAATAATTTCTTTTTACTACCTATTTGTTAAAAAATTGTTTTACAATGTATCTTAATTAAATAAAATTTGGTTTGATAACATACAGGCAACGTACAGTATTCACAACATACAAAACTATTAAAACAAAACATTTTATATTTAATTGAGAAAAATACTAATAGAAATTATCACAAATAATAAATTAGTATAAATATATTAAATAAATGGACATTTATAGTTACAATAAAGTTGTACACAAAAGTATACAAATGAAAAATGAGAAATGTTTAATTACCATTAATGGTAGAAGTATTTAGTTCGATATTTTCATTTTTGTCTCGTTTACAAAGTGAATCATCTACATCTATTGCAACAATGTTTGGTAAAATAAAATGACCATCGCTATTGCTACGAATCGGTTTAATTGTTCGCAATTTTGTAGTTCCAGAGTAACATACATTCACATCTTCACAGTCCAGCGGATGCAATCCATTATTATTTAAATTACTTTCATTACTAATTAATTCATAGTTACTCTTTGTGCTTTTTAAACAATTTTTCTTATTCACCTCTTCCTGATTTATTTCTTCTTTTATTGATTTTTTCAATATGTTTTTAGAGTCTGATAACGATTTTTCCAATATAGGTTTTATTCTATACGGTATCTCTAACTGAGGCTTACTGAACAAATTATTAATGTTTGTTTGCTTATTATCATTTCGCCGATTTCGGCTCATATTTATTTGAGAAATCAAACCTAATACGTCTGGAGGTATTTCTATGTCCGAATGAGCATAAGCTAGTTCAGATACAAAATTTCCCAACGTTGCCACAGTAAGCTCAAGACTTTTAACTTCACTTTCTAACCGGTTAATAGCTGAAAGATTAGAAGATCTGTTCATCTCCAAGCGTCCATTATTTGTTATTGATATCTATAAAACAAAAACCATGGCATTTTCATCAAACAAATTAATTAAAATTAAGCATAAATATTTTGGTTAAACAAATTCTCAATACTATATATTTTATTATATATTCAGCGATTTTTACATTTATTAAATTATCATAATTATCAAATTTACCTCGAGTTGTTCGTGTAGAATTTTATTTTGTTGCATTAAACTCTTATTCATTTCCTCTAAATGCTTAATTTTTTTAGTTTCAGGATTCGGTGAAGATAATTCTTCTTGCAATACATGATATTCGACTCCATATTCCATTAATTGTTTTGATAAATCAGTTGTAAATACCTTATAAAAATATAAATATACTTATAATTAAAGTAAATTTATATTATTATTTAAACATACTTGTTTAATAATTTTGTCAATGATTTCACTATTTACAACAGGGAAATCATTTTTAATAAAGTTCATTATTTGTTCCATTCCATCGCATGCAAGCAGATTATCTTTGTGATATGTCAATAATGATAATATGATACGAAACAGAACATCAATATTCTCAAAGAATAGTATATCTATAAAAAAAAAACAAAACAAATTTATCAACTTAAACATTTTTAGAGCTTAAATTACTTATAATTAATAAGTTTTATTATACCAAATATACGAGCAACAAATCCTAATGGAAATTGAGAAGCAAACATTGTCAAGAACCAAGGTGCAGCATACAATGTTGGAGGAATATCACAATTGTCAAAATGTGCATAGAGGTCAGGGTGATGATCATGAAGAAGTCTAGATAATTGGTAAAGTTGAACTTGCAGAGCTGCCATATCAGGAAGATATTGTTTTCTTAACGAACGTCTAAACATTAAATGTTTTAGCATCATAAAGGCTTGTTCTTCAGACATCTGTAAAAAAATATTTTTTCTACAAAAATCACACCAACTAAAGTACTTCCGTTAAAGTATCACTCACATGTAATAGTAAGACGCCCGCTACAAAACATAGTCCTTGACAATACCCAACTTCTGGATCTAATAAAGAATATGCTTTGAGCAAATTGTACAAAGCTAGTTGTCCAGGACCAAAAGGTGACATAAAATAAGTGTGATTTGGAAATGTTCTTCCTGCGATTTTCATAAAAATAATATATTCAACATGTAACTAAATATTATAAATAATACAAATATAATATCAACAAACAATTAATTTAAATATTCAATTTTTATTCAAAGTCAAATCATTTAATTTAAAACTTGAAATTCTAATTATAGTATGGAATAGTAAAAAATATATACTTGAACACAACTTACCTAAATCTATAAGAATAGCATGTTGGTACTTAGTTAATTGTTTTAATAATTGTTCATATGGTACATTAAAATTTGGAAACTTTTCCAGATCAATAGGAGAAGGTGCAGTTGTGTTACAATATAATTCAGCAAAAAATATCCAAACATCTCCTCTTTTACTTCTTGGAACTCCTGTTATATTATTGTATAAATGTAGACTTGTTATTTTGATCAATTTCAGTAATATTTATTATTAGATAATATTTTTGTTGAAAAAAGATGTTACCTTGTCTTATAGCTTGACGCAACATTTTTGCATCAAATTTACGATTCTCTTTATTTACTATTGTTTCCCACACACCCAAATATTCTCGAGCAGATGAACCAATATCATCATATTCCAGTTTTATTCTTTTAACTGTTGCTTCTTCTTGTCTTTCTATAATTTTCAAATATAATATTATCATATTACACTTTTTAAAATAAAATAATTTATTGAAACAATACCAAACACTTTCTATATTTAAGATTTGTTTGTGCTGTTATGAACCCCTAATCTATACATATAAAAATGGAGCCAAAAATGTATAACAATTCATCAATTGATAACTGCTGGGCTGATTTGACTCAAATTTTTTTTAATTGTTCCTAATTGCCAGGAGAAGGTTTTTATAAAATTTTTTTGATGATTTATTTTTTGAGTTCCGGAATGTTTTTTCGAATTGAAAAAGCTACAGAAAGCTTAAGCTTATAAATTGTCCATATGACATAATTAATCGTTAAAATGTGGCTGTTGGCTGAGTTACGGCCTCTAATCAGGATGTATACATTCAAAATAGTTAATAAAATTAAAATTAAACATATAGAGTGTGCACCTAGCAGGGTCTGCAATCCACTGCAGAGTACAGATTCATAGCCTACCTGATAATATACTGCTCACATTTTCACATGCGAGTTTTATATAGAGTCTAGGATCAGCTTGAAAAAATATAATATTGATATAATAGATCTTAGTTTCAACACGAAACTACGACAGTTAATTTGTTAATTTTACCAACCTTTTAATTTTGCATTTTCTTTTTCCATTCGAATTAATAACACTTGTTGATTAATTGCTTTTTTCCACAAAGCTCTTAAATCATTGGCATCTAATTTTTTTTTCACATTATCAGTATCTAAAACATCAAGATTAAATAAAAACTCAAATGCCACCGCGATGAATTGAAAAATTCTAAGTACCTTTTGTTTGTTTGTTAGGAGTGACCACATTTTTGAAAATTGCTTGACGCCAACTCCCCGGATTCAGATCATTTTGTTCATCAGAATCATTATCTGAAGTTGAAATCATAGAAGATTTTGGAGACTGACCAACTTTCAAAAACCTAAAATAAATTATTTATAATGTTTGTTACAGAAGCAGTTTTTTTTATTATAATCCTATAAACTAACATATTCATCATTGACGCTGGGCTGCTGTGAGATTTAGTTTCAGCCAAATAAACTTCTGATTTATTAGGATGTGCTTTACTATTAGATATTGATTGTTGTACTAGTAAACGCGAACTTAAATCAGATTTTGGAGAAGGTTCCTAAAATAAAATAAATTATTTTTATATTCAAATTAATAATAATAGTTAATGTTATGTAAATGAGAATTAAATGTTCAATATATCATTTATTATACTATTTCTATAGTATTATGATAAAATCATTAAAATTATAATTTAAAAGTATACAATTTAAATAACATATTTCTACAGAAAAATCGATATTTATTTTTATTGTTCTGCATGGTGGTTAATTTGAATAACTCAAAATATTAATGTTTATAGGACTATTCATAGTACAATAATTAATATTATATTTAAAAACCAAGGGTTTTTAAAAAAAGTTAATTTCATAAGTTATACAATTACTCATTGTAACTAAAATAAACAAGTTAAAAAATAAAAAGATTTTATATTGCCTCAAGAAAAATAGCAACTCAACTTCAGCAATAATAAAATAAAAGTATTTGTCGTGGATTTAAGATCTAAATTTTGTAATTTGAACTTTCCCTTATTAATATATTTACTTTATAAAATGCAATATTATTTGGCAAAGAATTTTCTTTGATTGCAGCTATTGAGCCTACATCATCTTTTGAACTTCTCCTTTTCATAAGTTGATCAAAAGAACTAGTTAATGAACGTTTAGCTTTCATGAAAATTGTACTTCCGCCAAGATATTGATTTAAAAATTCATGTCTAGAAAGAAAAATCACAGTTTATTGAAGAAAATAAATACTATATAATAAAAAATATAAAGTCCCACTTCCATACCTATTTTCAGCTGAATCATGAACATGCCTCATCTGTTTGCTTTCACAGTGTGTTCTTAACAACATTATAAGTAGTTCATTTTGTTCTTTAAGACTTATTTTACTTAATGTTTCTAAGCCGTGTAATTTGGTTAGAACAATTTCTTGATCGTCTTCAGGTAATGTTTCTAACTGTTTAAATATTACAGTTTGAATTTTATGTTCACTAAGATCTGAAAAAAATATTTATTAAAATTGCTAAACTTTTACTAATATTCTAAACATACTTTCAATGTCAGAACATAATTTATGAAACCACACCATAGGACAATGTTCACAAGATACTATTACTTGTTTTTCTTTCTTCAAAGCTTCATTAGTGCTATTGAAAGCCAAATTGATTGCTAAATAGGTAAATTAATATATTAAATTAAGTTAATAACAATATTAAACATTAAAAACCTGTGACTAGTTCCATTGCAACAGACTCCGATTCACATTTAAAAATATATCCAATACAACTTTCACTTGATGAAGAATCTCTACAAGTAAAACCAAAATGTAATTGATTTCTAGAACCCTAAATTAAAATATAATTGCATTATATAATTATTATAATTTCAAATTGGTTAATAATTTATATTAAACCTGCACGCAGTTAATTATGTCTTTCAATTGTTTATGCAAAAGAATTTGTTTGCGATCTGGGCTTATTAATCGTAAGTCGCTTCGACCAATTTGAAAAACCATTGTTCTGTTAATTTCTTCTGCTATATTAGTGTTTTGTCCCTTAAAATAATAAAATTTCATATTGAAGTCTAAAAATAATAATTTGTTATTATAAAAAGTATACATACATTGCTCTCTAGGTTTTTAATTGGATAATTTACAGATCCAGATCTTGTTCGTGTAATCCTATATCAAAAATTACATTCAATACAATTCAAAACAATTTCAAAATTAATTTACTCTAATTCTTTAGTTTGTTTTTCAGCTCCAAATGAATAACCTTGGCTTTCAATCCCAGGCGATAAAACTATCATTGACCCACGTCTTGGATCTGAAAGATATGTTGTGTTTTGATCTAAAGACTATAATCAAAAATATGAAATGCTGTATGTTTTTATACTGAACTATTATTAATTAACAGGAACACTAGTGTTATTAATACTAAAATATTAAATTTACATTTATTTGGGATCCTCGTCTTGAAGTATTAGTACTATTTGACTTTTTACTTTTTTCCAATTCGTGTAAACGAAATTTTTCTAATGCATCATCAATAAATGAATTTGGAACTTTTTTTTGTGACACTCTAATTTTACCAACATATAACACCTAGAACAATAATAATATTTTTTATTTTTTTTTTCACTTAACAAGAAACAATAAAATAAAAAAAAATGTAGTATAACCTTCAAACCTTGAACATAAAAACATTAGATAAAATACAATATTGTCAATTGTATTTATGTAACACTATATAATATTTTTAAAATTTACATACTATTTTAGGCAGATATTTATAATTACCTCAAAAAAATGAGAAGAGTTCGGAGATATATCAGCACACAATGAAGTTAATGTCTGTGCATTACTTAAAGAGCGTCCAATACTTTGTAATGATTTATGTGAATTTTCCTTCATTGTGGAAAACAATTCTATTACCTAAAAAAATTTTTTAAAAAAAATACTGAAATCTGAATATTTTCAGGCCACTGTTGACTAAAACTAATGAATTATTGCCGAACAAAACAAAATACTTTCTAGGCATTCTAAATTTAGAAGTTGGAAGGTGTTCAAATTGTCTATACATTTAAATACAGTATGTCATACATTAAAACAAAATTAGATAACATCTATCATATACAACATATTTCAAGTTAATTTATCATTAAGAATGATAAAAAAATTTTTCGTTAGTTATTAGAAATTTTATATTTTTGGTAGAAATTTTTATTAAACATATGATATAGATGAATGCATTTTCAGATCATCTTGATATTTTTTTACTGAAAAACAATATAATCAAACAGAATAATAAAACGTTACTAAATCAGCTGCAAGTTAACTAATTTAGATTATATTTCAAATTAAATTGAACTTTACTTTAATTTATACGTGTAATCAAATCTTTAAATTGTATGTATAAAAATATACAAACTAAAAAATGAATCAACCTCTATCAAAAATTATATGTGTGAGTGTAAACATTTCTTGTTCATTTTTGAAATTTAAATAAGGTTACGTCTTTAATTTATATTAAACTATTATAAATGAAGAAAATAAATAGTAATTATAATTGATATTTAATAATTTAATCAACATATCAATAATATTATCTTTTTAAAAATTCTTTATGTACCTTGTAAGAAGACTTAATTAACAACAAATTAAGATTGTTTTTTTAAATATATCTTATATTTAAGCAAAAAAAAAACTATATATATACCTACGGCTACATTATCTATTTAAATAGCAATTTTTTTAAGCATATCAACTCTTAACTTAAAAGTTAAAGATACCATTGAATTTGAATTATTGAAATACTAAATTGTAATATTTTTTAATGTTAACTCTTACCATACATTACTGCTATGATTTTGTTAACCACAATTAAAAATATAATTAAGTGGTAAGCAGTATAGCATTAACTGTTCTAACTTCTAAGAAATTATTAAAATTATTATTAATATATTATATAGTTATAATAAAACAATACCATTAATTGTATCATTATATTTTTAATGGGAAATCTAAGAAAAGTCATTGTCATTAGAAGTTCAAGAGTCAAGGCTACAGAATCTAAATACACGACATGTGATATAATAATCATAAAATATTAAACTTCAACAAAAATTTAAATGAATGAAATGATTAAATTAAATAATGAAAAAAATGCATAAACTATGGGTACAGATGAGAAAATTTATAATTTTAAAAATGTTTAAGATTTGATATTAAAGATAGTATTTATTATATTATATAATTATTATATTAAAAATTATAATTTTTATTTATACAATTAAATGTTCAATTGTATTAAAGCATAAACTAAAAAACTTAGTATAATAGGAAATTATTTTTTAATAACATTTTATGTTTTTACATGTTTTTTATAAACAACATGCAGCAGTGTTCACAAAATAATACTAGTTCACCTTGTCCTTGGTCACAATGAATAACGTTAATTCATGTTCCTAACCAACATGATTATTTGAACTCCTATTATTTTCAATGTTATTATTGAGGCCTTACCCATACAACTAGCCATTTAAATTATATTATTTAGATGGACAGAGTTTAGTAGTAATCACTAAACATTTAAATGAAATTAATTTTATTGAAAAATTAAAAATCATCTCTATGAGTTAAATGCAATTCAGTTATTATTCCATCCTTTTGAAGGAAACTAAAAGTTTATTTTTTTATAAAATATTATCACTTATTAAGAACAATTTGTTTATTTATAGATTCATAGTACTAATTACTGGGAACATTAAATATTATACAACCTGCATAATAAAAACAATTCAAAAGATAAAACAAAATACATTCATTATTATGAGACACTATAAGTTACAACTAACATGCCATTTAAATATAATAATTATTTAAAATAAAAATAAATGTCCTTACTTCATCTGGTTGCGTTGTATTGTAAACATGACAATGAACGTTGTTTTCATCTGCCATATCTCTGACTGCATAAAAAAATGTAGCAACATCGCTGTTTAAAAATGCTAATCTGGTTATGTACTTTAACTCATGTTGAAACAATAATTTGTTTTTACTATCCCAATTTTCATAGATTACAAGACTGACATCTTCTATTCCAATTCTCACCTTTTAAAAATATTATAAAATAACTTTTTATTCAAATTGAATATCAAATATTATATATAATGTTTAAGGCCAAGTATTAATTCAATATAAATATATCTAGATAATTTATTAAACAATGACTACTCAATTGTTAATGGAAGTAAACACTACAACATATAAAAAATGACTAATCCCAGTTATTTTTTAAATCACCAAATAAAATCAATTTAACATTTCATAGAATTTTAATATCTTATTAATCTCAATATTCATAATGACTAATGAGAAATAAATTTGAAATTAAAAAACTATTGTTATCCTAATAAAATAAGAGATTATATAAGATTTACTGCTAGGTAGATAACTAACTCTAAACTAACAAACTAACTCAATTATTTTATATTTATTTTTATTTTTTAGTTATTAAATTTTCAAACTTGAAACAGCATCCAAAATCTCTTAAAAATACTGCAAGTGAGGATTCTAATTTGCACCTTCCACACAGCAAATCGCCTAAATCTGGATAGAAAGTATTTCAATGCCTGCTAATCCTGACAATCTCAAATATGAATTCAATATGGCTTTGATAAACATAGGTTTAGGTATTTAATCAAATATTTAAACACTTTGTGTACTATAATGTTTAAACAATTTATGAGAAATTATTAACTAAAAATTATAGTACTATGTTTTTGTATTAACTTGTTTTTAATTTTTTTAAAACATGAATTATTCAAAAATTAAAATTTATTTTTAATACAGATGCATTGTATTTACAAGTCAGTCCAATAGTTAGCCATAATTGAAAATTGTCAATAAATAAAAGTATATTTAACACATAACACATACAAATTTTGGAACCTAATAAGTAATATCATTAATCTTTAGTTTGTACACAAAAATATTACACTTACTTTTTTGTGATAATTATTTTTCTTGATCTCTGCAATAATCCACGGGATCATTGGGTTTGTCAGACGTTTGTTGACTGTACAGAAGCCCAAGTGTTCAACTTTATATAGTTTCATTTTGTTGTTTTGTTAATATTATCTTAAATAGTTATTCCAAACAGTCATTGCTTTAAAATAGTGCAACATAAAATGCACTAAGTTATAAATCATCAGAATTCAGATTCCTAGGTACCTAATAGAAAAACCATTAATTCATGTACACGATATATCAACCAGAAAAAAATACCCAATAATTAAAAGTTCGTAAGACTATTACGTCTAATAACGATATCATGTTCAATTTTAATTATCGCAACACGCGTCACGAGTTGTAACTGTTTAATGCATCTAATATAATTATAATATGATTATTAAACGGTCATTATAATTTATAATTTTAGCAAGTTTAAAAACAAAACTGTAAATTGACTGAAATGATAAGAATGTTATGTACACAAAACACAGAAACCACTTACTATCAAGACGTATCAACTGACGACTGATGAGGAATGAGATAGGACATGTGCGGCGAATGGCGACTTCATTTTAGTATTTGACATAATATTATTATCATCGTTCATCAACATAATATTATATCGATTATGCATGGAAGGGGATCATTTTACGAATACTCAAGGCTACTGGGCCTCAAGTACTTCTGTCTTCTGGCTACTTTTCATTTTTCATGAACATAATTACTATGTTATTATGTCTATAATGCTACTCTCAATATTTTCCGATTTTTATTGCATCACGATTCACGGTGGTTAATAATATGACGGATAATATTATTTTTTTATCCTTTCTAGAATAAAGCGGTAAAAATATTTGCGATTTGTGTAGACCTTTTTTGTCAAATTAATATCTCAATATTTTAAAGATTATTTTTTGGAACAAATGCACATTTCCACCCAATGCAAATTTTTCGACTTTTTTTTGGGAACTCATTTATATTATTATCTAAGTGCCATGGTGCAATCAGAATTTGTCGGTGGGACTTAGTTTCGAAGTTATGGCCTTTGGAAGTTAGCAATTTTTGCGTTTTTTACTTATTCACGTATCACTGTAGTTTACTAAGTATTACGAATATTAATTGTTTATTATATGTACTCTGACAAGTTAAGAATGCTGATGCAATCAGAATTTGTTAGCCGGACAGTCTAGTGATGTGCAAATTCTCTGGAATATAATTATTTTTTAAATATTGATCTATGTTAATGTTTCAATGTGTTAAATTAAACTAATAGGTAGTTATGACCATAATATTTTATATCCAAAAATATTACAGTCTACAGGAAAATAAACTTAACTTACTAAGTTATACACTCAAATTTCATTATGAGTGTTATAAGTATTTATTATATAGTGACTCCCTTCACCTGCCAGCACCTGTCCAGATACTAGGGTCGTAAATCCCCAGACTACAATATTACTCACAGCCATATGAAAAAGCTGCTAGATGATGGAACAAATATTATTAAATTATTTTATAATACTTATTTGTTTATGACAGTATTAAGTAAAATTTTGTAAAAATTAATTTTCCGAAAAAAAATTACGTTTCTTATAATATTTTGAAGATAGTGTAAATATAATTATTAAAAGTTGTTTTTACATATTTTATATTATAGATATAATATTATTTTAAATTTTAAATTTTAAATAAAAATAATTATCAAACAATACCTAATGAATTTAGTTACTCACAGTTCATTATTTGACTGTTTCCTAATATTGTAGCTTTTAGAATTAAAAAAATTCGGAAAATTTAAAGGAAACGTAATATTTATTTCAGTTATTTCATTTTTAATAATAACGTAATAAAAAACAAAATATTATTGTTTATGTTTGAAAATTATTTATTATATATTATGTATGTATTAATTTTTCAATGATAATTTTTAATTTTTAATTAAATATTAATAATGTGGTATAATTACACTAATAGTATTCAAAAAATCTTAACTGTTCAATATCTATTTGTATGTGGTTGTAAGTAATAATATTGTAATCTGGGAATTTTTTTCTTAGAGTCGGCGATTTTTATTTGCGCAAAACAAATAATACATATATATTATAATTTATAGGTAGTAATTCGTTACATTAGTCACATAACATAATACATGTAGACGAATTCTGTAATTATTATTGCTCAGGAAAAAAATATTATTCATTTTTAATTTGTGATTTTTGTAGAGTATAATAATTAATAACTGTTTGAACTCTATTATTTAATGATTTCATTCGCCAATAATTTATTGTTGACTGTAGACGAATATTATTGAAGGTACGTCCCAATTTTTCTATACGTTCTACAATTATGTAATAATGTAATATGTATTATAGTAATACTTAGTAACAATAGAGGCTATAAGTAGGTACTATCAGTACAATTTAAAATTTGGGGCCTTGGATATTGTCCATCTCTATTTCCTGCAACTCTAACATAAATCTATTTTGTTTTCCCGAAGTATGATAAAAAGGTACACAATTAATTTTTTATAATACCATATTATGTCCATATAAAATAGTACATAGGTGGGATGTTTATTTTGCTATCATTGTAACGTTTTGGTAGATAGTGGTTTTATACAGTGCGGGTGTCTATTTATAAATTATAATTCAATACATATTTCCTATAGCTTATTATAAGTTATGTATAAATTATTTAACAATTTAATGATAACTTCATTAATGTATATTATTGCGAACTGTGGCTGCAAATAGTTTTTAATGTGTACCTACCTATATTTAAACATAATTCTTGTGACTTATTCACTTATCGTTTAAAAAATAACAAATCGTATTAACAATTTGTTCAATATAGGTGGTAGTTACCTACTCGGTTATTAAATTAATTGATACTTATATTATGTAGGTGTATAATATTACATTATACTTAATAGCTACCTAGTATGCATACCTCCCAAGCCCCAACAACCCAGCTGTATTCATTACCTACTCGGTGATCCACACGCGGATTATTCCAACACGTGATTTAGAATACTTATTTCCATAATTTTCATTGTGAAAATTGTTTACGTGGTATAATAAGGGAGGTACCATCATATTTAAAAATAGTACAAGGTACCAATGAAAATATAAATTATACGACTGTGCTGAGTTAAGTATGGATAATTCAAGGACGCTCATCTGATAATCTGTTCAGAATTATTTATTTATACATAGGACAATTGATGATTGAAAAAATTATCTATTAATTTTAAATCATATTATATTAAGCTATATAGGCATCTCATTGATTTAAATATATGTTATTCTATATCTGTGGCCGCACGCACAATACAATTCGTCCATAGGGGGAGGGAGGTTACCATTAGGTAAGTTACCTAACCCATCGGGCATCGGTAGGCTATGGTAAGTTTTATACAACGTGTTAAAGCAGGGGTATTCAAACTGTGCGTCGCGGCTCCCAGGGGCGTCGCGGGAGTAGTTGTCGAAGGGAGCCGTGTAGTATAATTGAAAACCAATAAATATTTTTACGAAAAACGTTTGCCAATATCATTGAGGCACACTGGTCGGAAAACGTTGAATTGCCTACAACAATCATTCGCTAAATATAGCTTTAATTTATTTTATACATGTAATATTATGGTTAAATTAATTATAAAATATAAATTACAATCATATTAACATTGATTTTTTTGTCATTTATAATTTGGGAGCCGTCAACGTTTTGTGAAGACTTATAGGAGCCGCGAGATGAAAAAGTTTGAATACCTCTGTGTTAAAGCACTATGTTAAAGTGTAATAACAGAACAAGAGTCTTGTTACAAGACATATAATTTATTAATGTATAATACCTACAACTTGTTTTTATTTTTCTTACCTAAATCATATTTTGAAAATGTCGTTCATTTTGTTTCCAAAGTTGATAAATATTAATATTATTACCTATGTTAGTATATCATAGTATCATACTATTCGGTTAGGTTTATTATTATAATATAGAGGGTAAGTAGGTAGTTAAGTGAAAAACAGTGTTACTGTTAACGTTCCTTTTATATAGGATGATTTTATTATATATATAGGTTCTTTAAATATAAATAGGAATTTGTTCAGTTCCTCGTTCATTTAATATTAAAAAGAACTCGTTCAATTCCTCCTTCCTCTAAAAAAGTATCTGGTTTCCGCCTTAGTTTACATTAATACTTTATAAAATTATTTTAGTATACATCCTAAATATTATTTCAAATATTTCTCTTGTAGTGACTAGTTAATAATAAATATATATTATACTACACATTTACTAATCAGAACACCGTCATATGTGAATTAAAATTTGGTAGTCTTGTCTATTAGTTTAAAAACATGAAAAGTAAACGAACATTTTCTCCCCGAATGTTTTTTTAAAACATTTCCGAGAAGAACAAAATAATTCTAATATTTACGTTTCTATTCCTGAAAATGAGAAATTAATTCCTTCCTTCATTCCTCCAAAAAGGAATCTTTCACGCTGGTGATAAATCATCAATCCATGTCATCCTATATTTGTAATAGACATTTTTGAAATTATATATAAATATAATAAACGATATACTTAAATAATCTAAGTACCTATAATTTTTGGAGCTTATACTGCTTAGTGCTTGTAGTTTGTAGTCATATAAAAATACGCTATTTTTACTATCTACTATGCAATTATAACGTACAACACTGACTAAAAAATACAAGTAGGTAGGTACCTATAAAATATAGAGGTCAATATAATAAAATAAACATCATTATTTGGAAGTTGATCGCCATGTAGTATTGGTTATACCTATATATGCATGTATATTGGGTATGTACCTACCTTGCTACCTATACGCATATTGCATATATTATACAGCTATTGAGATATTCTACACATAATATTATAATAAACATATGTATTTCAGAAGTATTATCAGCTGATCATATGTGACATAGTTACAACTCACATGAGTGTTATGAATATACCTATAGATGAAATATTATTCTTTGGATATGAAACTTAGGACTATACGAACTAATTTTTTAAACGTAGCGTTTGTCCCTGGAAAAATGTATATAAATGCATACGACGAACATAATACTACCAAAACTTAAATTATTATTACACGATAGTTATTATCAATGAAAAAATAAAAAATATTTGGTGTTCAAGATTACAATATAACATACTATTGCTATACGTAACCACATATTTATGTACTAGTGTTCTACCGATACTATTGTTTTATGCCGATACTTATATAGTCGTTGATAGGTCCGTTTGTTTTATTTTAAGAGTAGGTACGTTGTACCTGCATGTCTTGTCTCCGTCATCCTAACACAGTAACACATCATATTATACCAAAATAATAATATACGTCCAATAGTTCCAATTTCCTGTTGTTAGTTTAGCTTAATTAATATTTGAGTGAATTGACCTAATAAAGATACCTCTATCTCAATAAATTGTATTATAAATTATATAGTTAGTACTTACCTACCAACCTGCGAATTTACGATACGTAGTACATTTCTATTTTTATCCCTACAAACTTTGGCGGAAATTCATTAAAATTTTAGGAGGGCTAACATTATTAACGACAACGTGAACTGGGCTTCGATTTCATCATATACAATGAGAACTTTTCTGTCATGTGGGGGGGGGGGGTCTAAGCCACCCTCCCTCCGAGTTTCCACCCATGCCTATACAAAGGATGTGAGGAATAACATTTGACTATTTGAGAGTGTCAAACAGAAGTTTTTGACTTTTACAGCTTTTTGGTTAAGGGTGAGGTACGTGTCTAGGAATTTATATTATCGATCACGAGCTTAGAGATATTTAGCAATTTACACCTACTTAATTTTTTTAGGTCATACAGCCTTATTAATAGTGATATTTATTTTTTAAATGTTAACTGAATTATTTTACAATAATAGTCATGATAATGTTGAAATAATTTTAAATAATATTTTTATTTAGACCTTTATCAGGGTTGGCACAAAAAAAAACACACGTTGCTTCACTGGGTAAAATAGAAATCCAATCTTGATTTAATTTAACTAGTGTTCAGAAATGTTAAATATTGCTCAATAAAAAAGCATTACAGCTAATATATGGAAGCAATTTTCGGTGATGTGTTTATTTTTATTACCTATGTGTGAAATCATAATGTATAAGATAAGATAATTATGACGGAGCATTGTAAAATTAATAGCGGGCCAATTGTTAACATTTCTTAAGTTAGTGGTGCCGTTGCACACCCTGCTCCTCCCACATGACACCCCTGGTTCAGAATAGTACAGACTACCTACCAAGCAAAATATTTAATACTCACACAAGGACATAATATAAGACCTATTCGCTAAATATACCTATAACGTACTGAGTGATCCATTTAACATAAGACACATATTATTTCAAAAAGTATTAATGTTTAAATTTAGAATAATAGTTACATGAATTAAATCGTTAGTCAAATATAAGGCATTTAACATTATTAATTAGTAACTACACACATGTAATATTATGAGATTAAAATTTATTAAAATTTAAAATACTTTTAAGCAATATTATAACAAATAATTAACAAATGTGTAATAATAAAATGTAATAATAGGTTATATAGTATTTATTTATTTTACAGATATTTCATAATTTTGTAATTGGACAACAGTGTATGGATTAACAACAATTTGTCTAGATATGAAAAAACAAAGTAGATATGCATGTTTACGAAATAAATACAACAAAAAATATAAAAAAAAATATTAAAATACCAAATATTTTTATCATTAGCCATCGATTGGAAGTAACTGATTGAAAGTAACGTAGTATTTGAGTATGAGCCGCTTCAATACTCAGTTCAGCATCTTGAACATTGGAATCGATTCTGGAAACAATAAAATGCATTACATTTTTAAATATTAGATTGCTAAAAAATATGCATCTATTTGACTATAGTCATTAAGTATTTTATACCTCTCAACCATTTCTTCTTGTTCTTTAACCATATGTGCAAGTTGTTGAAATATTCCTCCCAATTCTACAATAGTTGATTCAATATTTTGCATGGTCTCTGCCCTACTGTACAGATATTGATCCTACAAAAAAAAAAGTGAATGACATAAACCTACTACGAATCTGATTGAAAAATATCAAACGAATATGATCATATATAGCTTATACTTTCTATATGCAAATATATTATTTGATATTAAACTTATTTGTCTATGTATAACTAATTTGGTCATACAGTATTATCATAAACCGCCAATGCTTGTGTCTGTTGTGTGACTTGCTGTAGACGATCTTGATCACCATTATTATCCATGTTGATAGCACATTGATTACTAGACATTAAAAGAGAATTGTGTCTTGGAACTAGAGCTGATGAGTCCGATAATGCAGCTAAATTATTTCCTTGAGAAAATTGATCTCTTCTTGATTTGGCATGTTTTAAATTCTAAACCAAATATTTTATTAATTTTAGTATAATCACTACCACAGTTTAACAGAAACTTACTTTTGTTCTAATTTCAAGAACTTGTTTAAATTCATTTGAGATATTTGCCAACTTTGATTGTAATGATAATACAACACTAGACTCATGTGACAATAAATGCTTTCGTCCAACATTATTCTGAGTAGCTTTTTGCAGTTTAGCAACTTCTTGTAATTTTGCAATTTGCTGATTTAAACTATTCAAATCCTCTTTAATAATATAAGTCAACTCTTGAATTTCTTGAGGTCTATCATTAAATAACGATTTCCGTTTGGCAACTAAATATTATGTGTAATTAATAATAATTTAATATTTTAAATAAAATACATTAAAGTATTGTGCATGGGAGCCTGCAGGGTGGTACTAGAGGGAACCATGCCCTCCCACTATTTTAATTATTATTAATCTTTTTATCACTTGTAAAAACAACGAAATAGAATGTTCAGAGTTAAAAGAGATTTTTGAGTTTGGCTCCCCTGTTTATATTTTTACAGGCGCCCTTGGTATTGTTTGTTAAAAAATATTAATAGTTACATCAAATTGTTGATAACAATTATTAGCAGCAATAAGATGGATCTTTTTTAAATTACATTTTATTTTATCTATCTAAATTTATTATTTATTAATACTCCGATTTAAAAACCATAATTCAAAATATCTGGATTATTGTCTATAGTGACAGTTAGTTCACTAAGAATCACAGTACAACTGTACAAGTACTACTTTAACAAAATCATGTTTAACTAAATACAATTAATTATCTAGTTTGTAAATTGTAATGCAAAGATAAAAATATGTCCGATGGTGTGGAAAGAACTTATTAGATACAGAAAATCACTGTTGTCCATTTGCACATTACTCTTAAACATAGGTACCATACTTATAAAACATAATACCTATTCAAAATTAATGTAAAATAAGGTCTATAATTGCAAGTCATAAACTGACCAAACAAAAATATCAAACAGCTTTCCATGTATATCACTTTTTAACCAATTATTTTATAATTTCAGTTCATAAGATTTTGAATTATTAAATCAGATACATTAAAAAAAAAAAAAAAATAATAACATTGGCAGATACATTGCATTTAGAGTTTTTAACTTTCATCGAAGTACCAACCAGTAAAATAAGAGCTACCTAACATGATTGTAAAATTAAATTTATTCTAAAAAACTTACGTAACGTCAATTTTTCTAATTTTGCATATGTATTACTAATGTTGTAGCCAACACTTTTGGCTATCATCATAAACTCCCCATAACTTTGAAGAGCTTTAACTTTTTTTACATCACGAACTTGCACAGCTCTTGCTATTTGTCGACCTTGAAGTGATCTGACTGCACTATTGAATTCAGCAGTGCGGTCTCGTGGCATTATTTTGCCAGATTCTTTTTCGCCTGAATAAGCAACTGAAGACTCCTGAGTGGTATAATTATTTGTGAACGGTTGATCTGAATCAGAATTTCCTCGTCTTCTTCGAGTAGTCATTTAAATAATATGATATACTAAAATAGTAAAAAGAAAATGTATAGCTAAATTATTTATTAGTACCACAATTGAAATACATCATGTACTTCGTAGTTTAACATGACGTTCATGGTACACGGATGACACTGGCATTATAAATTTACTTTCTATTCGTTATCAAACTTCAAGTATATTCGTAAGATTTCCAAAACTGTTTTACCTGTTAGTGATTTCATTAAAATCTCTATAAATGTCAATAAAAATGACACATCAAAATTCTATTCAATACTTAAATATCCAAGTTGTATCACGGTATCGAAGTTAATTAGACTTATTGTCTATATGAAATTATAACATTCTTGACGAACCAAGATAGTATATACCTAGTTTCACAGTATTTAACCATATTTTTATTAATTGCTTTTATTTTCTTGACAATAGCTGCAGCTCACAATCACAGATATAATGATAAGAAAAATTATCAAAAACACGTAGACGGTTAGGTTAAAACCACAGAATAACCATTCGATAATTATCTGTGATAACTATTATTCAACGGTTACAACTTACAACATCCAGGTAAGCCTGCCGCCATACTGAAAGTGGAGTGCTGCTAGAGATAATAAATAATAATATTGTGTTGAGCGCGGGCATAAACAATAAATAAGCAATAACTGCAGTTTACAAACACTAACATACAGCTGAGCTGCTGCTGTAGGCTTGTACTCGAGCGCGCCAACAAGATACGATTCTGTGGTAAGTGGTAACGACTATTACAGTTACAACTTACAAGCCACAACAGCGAATTACAACCAACGGACTAGTGGCGACCTGTGCAACTGAAAGCGCTGAAAGCCGGATTGCCAGAGCACCAAATACCGATTCGTGGAAGAGACTACGATCGATTTTACGATTTGCAGTCAATACTACTAACTCGTTAGTCGCTGTCTGCCGCTGGTTGTTAACTGTTACGCCATCGTCCGAGTTTCAACCGTTTGAAAATCATGTCGGAATCCGAGGGCAATTCCTTCAACGAGAACGAAGACGATCATGTGGTCGGGCTGGTCGAGTACATTAACGACCAGAATGCTGAGATCGAACAGGCTGATTTGATACTGGAGGCGTCGGAAAGCGACAGTTGCACTTATTCCTTGGTTTGTGGACCCTTTCTGTTAAAAAGTGCCATGGTTAGAATATGTTTTATTTGAACCTCCTTGTTACAGGGATACATGAATCGACAAGCTTTGTACGCTTGTCTGACTTGCACTGAAAAAGACAAGTTGCCTGGTGCTATATGTTTACCCTGTATGTACCAATGCCACGAAGACCATGACTTGGTTGAGTTATGGACAAAAAGGTAAATCCAATTTGTTTTACACTGAGGTATACAATTTGCACTTTATGATTCAAACATTTTTTAAGTATCGACCACAGTCTATAGTTATGTACTGACTGTTGACTCGTATCAAAGTTTGAGTCTTATTCGTTTGTATCGCTTGTATATTCCGCATGTAACTTCTTGAACTCTCAATATTATCCTGATACATATCGATACAACCCAATTTCCTTATAAATCTTTATCATTACCCATTTTCCATATTTCGCGTTTATATTTTAAATAAAACTAATATGATTAAATTCATATAAAAATAGTATGTACCAAATGAAGCCCCTTTTTAGAAAGATGAAACACAACATTTGCCATATACACGACAATATATTTATTGTGTTGTGTTGATTTGCTGATATACCTATTAAAAATGTGTTTAGAAATGTAATACCTTTTAAAAATAAATAGTGAATTATAATTTTTTATTTTTATGTATTATATTATTTTGTTATTAATTAAATAATGAGTCAACAATAATTTTTATGTATTAAAAAATATTTAATAGAATGCTTGCCTGCATGTGTTGTTTCCATCTTAATATTAATGTAAAAGATTTTATCATAGTTGATTACTTAATTTTAATTTATTTTTAAATACCATCCTTGATTAATTCTATTTTAAGTTTTATACATTTTATTAATATGTATGTTTTTATACAATAAATACAGGAAGAAGTCTTGCTCCTGATTGTATTTGGTAATCATTGACTAATTTATTTTTATTTTACTCTTTTAAAGGAATTATCGTTGTGACTGTGGAAGTGATAAGTTAACATCAGAATGTCAATTGGAACCGGTAAAAACATAATTTAGTATATAAATGATATATTGTGCTTTTACAGATGATTGTATTGACTTAAGTTAATAAGTGATTATTTGTATCAACTATTATTTACTTCAGTTATCCGTTATTAAGATAGAGATATAGAGTTTGTTATTGTTGTCTAATTAGTAATTTGAAATGTTTAGTCTATGTTAATCATTGCCTACTTTTTTTTTTGAGAGGGGGGGATCAAGTTACATATGAACTCATTTCAGCATGTTTGAAACTAGTCACTGTTATTCTAAATTACCAATATAATATACATAATTAAAATAGTGTTCTCGTTGCAAAAAAATATTCAAAAATAATAACAATTGATTATCAAACACAGGTTGATCAAATTATTTTCTTTTTAATTTTTTCTTTTACACTTAGTATTTTGTAGTACAATAAATAATAAATTTGAACGAAAATATTAATTTCAATATTTATAAAATATTGTTTCTATTTATGAACTAGTCAAAACCAGAGGCAAATGACCGCAATGTTTACAACCAAAATTTTAAGGGCTTATATTGCATTTGTCAACGTCCTTACCCTGATGCTGAAAATACTGATGAAATGGTACAATGCATTGTTTGTGAAGACTGGTATCATAGCAAGGTACTCATCAAAATTAAATATTTTTAGACTCGCCTATTAACAAAATATTTTATTAGCATTTGGGTACTAAAGATATGAATCCTGAAGATTATTCCGAAATGATATGTTCAGGTTGTACATCAAAATTAAGTTTCTTACCAGCCTACAATCATTTAATTGGTAAGAATTTATTTGTTCTAACTTTTAATATCTAACATTAAAAAAAATTGTCAATTATAGACGTACAAGTATAAATATAAACCAGAAATTGAGGCATGCACATTTTTGAAAATATTTTCTTTTATAGCCTTTTTTTTTCTTTTAACTCAGTGGTTTTGCAAATAAAACAAATGTCTTTATTATAAAAAATACTTATAAGAGAGTTACTTATTTTCTTCGTACTAGTAATTTTAATAAATATTATTTGTCAATTAAAAATTGGGTACAGATATTATATATATGACAGATATACATTTAAAAATGTTCGGGAACTTCTAGATTAAGAATTGAAGACTTTTCTCTTTTGTTTTTGTTAACATTGGTATGGATGAAGTGTAGGTGATAAATGTATAAACAAACTGTAGTTGATAAATTTAATAAAAATTCATTTAGTTAATCCAGTTATTTCAGTACCAAAAATCATAATATATTATATATATATCAAAATAAGCAACCATGTAAACAATTTGAAAAACTCTTATAAGCTAAATATTTATTTACATTAAATTATTAGTTATTACATATTATTTTGCAGTGACTGATGATTCTGTTCAGAACATCGAAAAAGGTGATGAATCTGAGGTATGTTTTCAAATATTTTTTTTCTAATTCATAATTATTCTCATTTCTGTATATAAAATAATACTTTTCTTCAGATATAACTGACATACTTCACATACATGAAAACAAGTGTTGATGACGTATGATATTTGTTTTCTAAACAAAAAAATATTCAGTTAAACAACATAATTTATACCAGAATAAAATTATTTATTAATGGTTTATACTTAACAAAGAATTATACAAAATATTAAATTGCTTTTCTCTAAAAATATTTTTACATCTTAATTTGAAAATAAAATTGTTTTATATAGGATGTGGATGTTGTGGATACGATTAAGGAATCTCAAGGTAACTTTTAGACTGATTATAAAAAACTTTAATTTTTACACCAAAATATTCATTTTTAGATGATGCTGTAAATGGTTTAAATGACATATCCAAGGACACGGTATGCTTTAAAAAACTGATCATTTTAAATTACTGGTTTTATTTGATAAATTTCATATCAAGTTATGTTCGTAATTAAATTTTTTTTAGACATCTGACAATACTAAAGCTGGTACTTCTAGCGGTGGCAATTGTAAATTGTTAAATGCAAAAGACCTAAAGAAAATCATTGGTAGTTCTTTCTGGGTAGAGGGTTGGCGTCAAGAACTTTGTACTTGCTCTACTTGTATTGTATGATAACAAGATAAATATAAAATCACAATGTATTATAATTGTATTAATCTTGATGTATTTTTTAGGAACTATATAAGACAGAAGGCGTTCCATTCATTACTGATCAACAAGATACCTTACAAGCATATGAAAACAAAAGTCGTGAAAGAATGATGGCTAAGAAAAAGCAAAGTGAAGATGGCCTTTCCAAAGCCTTATCATCTATGGACAGAGTGGCCGCAGTGGAATTAGCTCATCGTTAGTATCTCTGGTTTATGTCTACATTATTTAAATAATGAGACTTATCAGTTAATTTTTTAATATTTCAGAGTATAACCAGTTCAAAGAAGAACTAGGAGAGTGGCTAGGCAGCTTTAAAGGTGATAAAGTTGTTAAAGTGGAAGACGTGCAAGAGTTTTTTTCTGGTGTGCAAGCGAGAAAGCGTGCTAGGATGGATGATGGAATTCCGCCAAGTTTCTGTCGTTAATTTATTGCTTAAACCACATTTATAATCATAGTTTTAAATACCAATCAATAAGATAATATTTTAAGTATTTCCTAGTATCTTAAAAATTTAATTTAATTTAATACATTTGTATTCTTTACTCATATATCAATAAAATATATTATGTCATAATTCATAATATATTGCTAATGGTCATGGTATTCTTTATAAAGTAGTTTTAAATTTAATATTAACAAGACCCTTATGATAGTTGATTCTCATTGATGCCTGGCTGACAGTTATTAAAAAATGCGGAAGTTCTAATCATGTCCACTTTTTCTGTGCAATGTGCAATTTTGTGCATACACATATTATATAGTTATTCAAATTTAAAACTCATGGTCTGTCTAATGAACAATTTAAGTATTAAAATTGTACAATATAGTTTATTTTTTAAAATACATTTCTTAGAATATGAATTACTATACTATTTCGTAATGTCATACACTATAGTTCATTAACTAATACAAATATAAAAACAAGTTTCATTATGCCATTGAGAGATGATTACAAAAAAAAAAAATTACTTGTTCCATTTTTTATTGCTAAGAAAGAAAAGGTGATACTAATATTAAGTACTTTTATTGGTGGTACAGATTACTGTAGAATTGTCAATAATTTATTTATACTATTTTGTTTAACTATGATTTGACAATGTTTATCAAAAATAAAGTAGTTTTAACTGAGAAGTTAATGATCTCGTTCAATTTCTTCTAACTTCTAAAAAATGTGTGTAGTGTATGCAGGTAAACTTGCACTTATTCTGTTGTATATTGTTATGTACTTATATGGGTATTTAATAGTTGTTCTTTTTTGACGAACGATAGCTGTATCAGCGTCACACATTTAAAGTTTAAAAATGTATTTTAATAGTAAGAACAAAAAAAGAACGAATATAGTTTACAAAATAGATAATGACATTTTCATTGACTTAGAGAAAAATAGAAAGATCAATGTTTTTTATATGCATGGACATAATAGACTTTAGCAAGTGGATGTTTGCCAGTAGTATATCTTTAATTCACGGTTTCTGATGTGTCAGAAATACATCATGTCTAGTAGTTAAATAGTTTAAAAGTACTTATGATCTGAAAACAACGAACTGTTACTCCAGCCACACACCATTGGTTACAAGGAAGGCAAATCAATGGGGATGGTCTGTAAAGTTTACAGTCATTTGTTAATTATCGCATAATAAATAATAATTTATTTATATTTATTTTGTGCTTTTTAAAACTATGTAATTAGTTGTATACTTGAACTGTATTATTTATAAATTAATAATATTTTATTAGAAGTCCTAGGAAACAGGACAGTTGAGTGAAAATTAGTTTATAGGGTGATTCATCAATCATGCTTTTCAAACACTCTCTTTTTCTTCAATAATGTAAGTTATTCAAAATCTTTAAATATATTTAAAGACCATCATTTTCAATTCTTGAAATTTGTTGTACTGCAGTGATACGAACATCGGTTATCAAATGAGAACACCTCTTCAACTATACATTACACATTAGATAATCTTTCTAAAATTGTTGACTCATTAAAATCAAAATTTAAACAAGTAGTTTTGGGTTATTCAACTTTGTGTTCTAAGGTTAAAAGGTCCATGATAATAATATATGACCATATGGGGGCTATGGTGATTTTTAGAAACTATTGATATCAATAATTTGTAAAAATGGCCTAAGTTATAATAAATACTTAATTTAATTTTAAGTCTATTTTATATTTATGTAAAACCAGTTTTAAGGACTATTATCCTTAATACCAACATTTGAATATCTAAAAACTACTCATTCAGTTTTTGAATGAAGTACATTAAAGTTTTCAGAAAAGTTATCCACTAATTAATTTACAGTGAAAGAAAAGTTCTCATTTGAAAAAAAACAGAAGTTTGAATCCTCACAGGTAATTCCTTCTGTGGTACAAAAAATTCAAGAATTTGAAATTATGATCTTTGAGCATATTAAGATTCCAAAAATCTGAATTTGAATAAATTCATTATTAAAGGAAAAAATGGGAGTGAGCATGCTTGGTGAATCACTCTGTATATAACTTGCATAGTTACAAATTTACAGTTACATGTAATGGAATACTTAAAATTCTTATTTGGTAAATAAAATATTAAGAAATATATAAGTTGTATTGTTACATAAGTGAAAAGTAGGTAAAAGAATAAGGCAGAGGACTAAATATATAAATTTATTATATTAATAATCGATTTAAACAAAATATATTTTATCAGTCAAATAAAAAAAGCATTTCATTTTTAAATTAAATTTAACATTGAATATAATATTATGAATAGTAAAACAACATTAATATCGAAAATATTGCATAATTACACTATTTTGTTGATGAATATATTTTTCAAATTGCTTTATATGTAAAGCCTTAAAATAATATTATCATAATTTATATTATTTTACTTACTTTTAACTCTACTTATTGTTTTGAACTTCTTTGTTTGTCAGGTCACCCAAAGCTTTTATATGTTTATATTATTTAATCTTCGACATCTTCATCGGTAGTAAACTCTGAAATATCACTTTGCTTATCTTCTTCTTTAGTGTCATCTTCTTCATCAGAAATATCCCACTGTGGATGTTCTGTTAAAGGTTCTGGTGCTTCTTTTACATCCAACTGAAAATAATAATGCGTAGAATTACATATATGTTTTTAATTGTTAATTGAATAGGTATATTTTTAATTTGGGAAAACTAATCATGTACTTTATAGAAGGTATTTACAGATTTTATTACTACAATGGTTGACAAAGAATTTAAAAGAATCTGCTAAGATTCAGTATATTATTGTGATATTTTAAAATCATTTAACACTTGAAAATTCTGGTGTTTAATTTATATTTTCAACCATGATTTATAGGTTTGCTACCGAAAATATTTTTAATTTGTATTTCTAATAAAAAATATTTTTCAACGCAAAGGCTTAACTGACTGAATTTATACTAATAATTATACTGACTAAGTAGTGAATACTAATAATTAATACATGCAATTTCATGCTTGTTATATAACTATTTTGTTATGATTTATAAAAAATATAATATAATTTTTAGATACTATTGAAACTAATAATTTAAGTAAACACTTTATAAATTTATCATATGTCCAAGATTTTTTTTTTAAAGTAAGCACTTACTTTGATGTCATGCATTTGATCAAAACCAAAGTATGAATCTGACCTAAGACAAACAGCAAATACATAAACTCCAGGCCACCTAGGAGCTGTAAATTTTAATTGAATTTCTTCTTCATCAACAAGTTCAGTGACATGATATGGAACAGTTAATAATGTACGACTTTTTCGATCACTCAAATAAACCCACCAATATTCATGTTTTTCCTGTTAAGATATTTAAATTATTTAAAAATATAAACAATAATCAATTAGTTAATAATTTTTATACCTCAGGAAAATATGGGGAGTGAACCAAATGTGACTGTTTAGTTCTGCCTTCAAGTACTCTGTCTTTTTTATTAGCTCCAGATTGAAATTTGTCCCAATCATCATCATCATCGTCATCATTATTTGATGGTGCCTATATAATAAAGATATGCAATATTAAATATTCTTAAAAAATCAATTGGTGCAACCTATATTATATATTTGTATACAACAATGGGAGGGAGTGAGATTAAAATGTGAATGTATGGCAAATCTATGTTACTTCTTAAAATTACAACATTTTTCATGGGGATTCTTACGCAAATATTATACATGTAAATCCTCGATTGTTTTATAATTACATGCTGACATATATTAGGTACATTTACATATAACACATGATACACATTAAATTATACTATTAATAAATTATTTTTCTTCTTTTATCACATTTTCATAAAAATTACTTTACGAAAAGTTTAATTTAGCATACGAATTTAATGAGTTTTAAAACTCCAAATCTGTCATTTACTCAATATTTCTACTTTCACAAACAACCCAGAGTTGATAGTTTTTTTGTACAATAATTATTATAAGTACCTTTTTTTTATCATCAGCTGTTTCTTCAGCATCTGTCTTCTCTGATTCGTCTCCAGAAGCATCACTGGAACTTTCGTTATCTGAATCAGAGTCATCATCTGATGACGCGTTACTATCTTTTAATTGTTCTTTATCTTCAGGTTTATCATCTTCAGTTTCTTTAGTTTCTGAATCTCCCAACTATAAAATTAAATTAAATAAACACGGAATAATGTAAATGTTTATTAATTGGTGATTATGATTTATACACGATGATTCTTATATTTTTTTTATGAGAAATAATAAAACTTCAGTACCTTCAAATGTCAATTTTAGCAGTAACTAATTCAATTACAAAATCATTTAGAAATAAAGAATAAACGTGAAATAATAATTATAAAGAGAAGCATTCGATTATACAAGATTAACTAAGTAAAAATACAAGGGAATGGTAGTTAATAATTATGCAGCTCCTATCAAGTACCAATTTTATTATTGCAGTTTACAATCAACTATAAATTAAATAATTCAAACTAATACATACTTTTGCTTTTTCCAATTTTTCTTTCTTTTTAATTTTTTTCTTGGCAGATGCTGACAAAGTAGCTTTTGGTTTTTTGACATTTCCACTTTTTTTACCTTTTCCAGATTGACGTTTTTGCTGCCAAATACCTTTAGTTACTTTTTTTTCTTTTTCATCATCTTTTGTTTCTTTATTTTCAATATCTTCATTATTTTCTATTACATCTCCATTAGACAAAGGTTTCTCTGATTTTTCTGTTTTTTCTATTTCTTTAGCAGCATTTTTTTCTACCTCAATATGATGCTTGTCTGCATAAGATTCGTCACCAAACAATACCCTCATATCACGTCTTTTCAACTGCACAGTCACAGTTACTATAGCTCCAGCTGTATAAACTGTAGTAGCTTCATCATCAATAACTGAATAAAATGTTATAACATAAATATTACATTTTAAAGAAAAAATCAAATTATTATTATGAACAAATCATTACATACCTTCACAACGAACTTTAAAGTCTATATAAGGCATTCTACCCAATACTTTTACTAAATCTTCATACTGACTATCGGATAAAAATTTTAATGTGCTGCGCCTGTCTTCATTTTTTAATTGAGCAAGATGCTGAATACTTCTAACACGTTTCTACAATACAATGACAGTAGTAAGAAATTAAGTTGTTTAAATTAACTACACAACCAACCTTTTTATTGTCGAAATGTTTTATGTGATCTTCTGTAATGTATGGTAATTGCATAAATGGACTTTTATACTCCCATAATGCTTGGATCACCATGGGACAAAGTTTCATACAGTTTTCTATGGTTTCAATATTAAGCAAACGAGGCACTAATAAGCAAAATAAAATAATCAATTCATTAATTGTTTATACACAGGTATACACTTTGGTATTATTATTAATCATACAAACCTCTTTGAGCATATGCTAGTAAAATTAATTGAGAAACGACACCAACCATTTCTTGTATTAAATATGGACATTTCTTCACAATGTACATACGATCTAAATCTAATGTATCTGCCTTTAGTACTAGGCGAGACAGATGTGCATGTATCAAAGCTCTAGCTTTTATTGAATAATTATAGGATAGTGGTGGTTCTTTTTGTGCTTTTTCTCCAAAATTATACAGTTGTTTAATAAGCTGGAAAATAAAATGAATGTTTAATAATTAAATTAATCAAAGCAAAGAAAAACAAACACAAATTAATACTGTATTCATTTAATCAGTATATTTAAGTAATAATAATACATCATAATGAAAATTACGAAAGCAACAAAAATGTTATTATTAAATTAAGTATATGTTTGTTATTGCTTTACTAGACAACCTTGTGTCAGGACTTCAGGAGACTTTTAATCTAAAACTTCAATATTATAATTATCAACTTATTTTACAATATTGTTAAAAATGAACTTTAGTGAGTTATGATATATTAACTATTAACTATGCTGCTATTAATTGTAAACAACATATATTACTGTTTATTTTTATTTGGAAGTTTTTTAACAAACAAATAACATAATAGGTACAACAGAGGTGATAACAAACAAGTACCTTAAATTATATAGGACAGTTACTTTAAATAGATAAGTTATTCTTATTTCAATTCTATAATTTTTATGTAACCTTAAATGTTTCTTTCTTACTTGAGGCATTTCATGTTCATCTGAAGATCGTTCAACAATTTCACTATTGTATTTTTTTTCAAATTCTAATGAAGCACTTAAAATCATTATAACTCGTTTTAAAGGTATTGAATTTGATTTATGCAAAAAATAATAGTACATCCGAGACGTTTCTAATAAAACCTACATATATAAAAAAAAACAAATAATAAGATTTAACATTTTATTTATATACTACTCGAAGATTTTTTTTACCTTATCTCCAGAATATCTGATAGACTTATACCACCACATACCGACTGTAGTAGGCAGAGCAATCATAAAAACTAAAGCATACAGTCCTAAGACCTAAAAAACAAAATGATTTATATTTTTCATTATTTATAAAATCTTATATCAATACAATATTATGGATGTCAACACACACAGTAATCTGCTCGCTCAAGAATACAAAATAACCTTTAAATTATAATTGGGATGTATAGAAGATACGGTAACAGGTTTAAATGCGGCTATATAGAATAGTTGTATACATGTTTTATCACAATTTATTGTACAATTATTAAAAAGATCTAATTACTGTCAATGTAGTTAATATATAATAATTATTATTACCCAAACTGAATTTTCTTTCTCTACAATCCATGACGGTAATGCTATTCCAAAGCTCATTGCACCAGGGCCATCTGGATTACCATATTTTTCCCAATTTTTCCTGGACTCATCATCAGTTAAAGCTTGGTAAGCTAAATTAATTTAAAATCAAACAAATTATTAAATTATACATAATGTTATGAATAGTATTAAGCTTATTAATAACAAATAGGTGTCGCCTTGGAAGATATAAACATTATTTTTCGAATAAGAAAGCATAATTAATCTTTTACAGTAATGTATTAAATAAGAACACAAAACTATAAAAGTAATTGTAGCTTAATGAACTTGCAGATAATTTACTAAATCTGCAAATGAACTCTCGACAGGCTGGTACCGACAAGCATGCATTCTCTCTCTCAAAAAAGTTATCCATCAGCGGTTAATGGAGTCAAATATAATATAATCATAACAAAAATAGTTTTGGTCTGGCGAAATACTTAAAACATAATAATATACAATGTTTTGGAAGTTCATACAGAACCAAAAAGATTGTAAATAACACTTTCTGAATCAATTTGATTGGTTTTGGTATGTTTTTCACTATTTATAATACACTGAACAATGAAACTATTGGTATATTAAATGCTGGAAACTATAAATTACCTAATATTTATATTTTGAAATATTTCTATTAAGTGTTACCTTTTGTAAGCTTCATGAATTTTTTTTCATCACCAGTCTCTTTATCTGGATGATAAATTAATGATAACCTTCTGTAAGCTTTTTTAATTACTTTTTCACTAGTTCCCTATAAAATTAAAAGCAATTTTAAAATAATAATAAAATATATAGTAAATATTAATGAATACTTACAATTGGAACATTGAGAATGTCATATGGATCAAAACTTGCGCTCTCATAATCAAACTGAGAAACTTTGTAGGCGAGAAAAGCTAACAACACCCAGCCAGCAATAATGATGACTTTTCTAAAATATAAATACAATTCAATATTTAATCAACCACGGGTCTCACAGACCCTTAAAATACAAATATCTAAATTTTTTTTATGATAACTCAGTAGCATTTTTTTTCATATAGGACGGTAGTTATTAAATATGGAGGTACAGAATAAATAAAATTATATTTTTTTACTGTACTCTCAAAAAAGTATAATCTTTGATTTTCAGAACAGGAATAGTGGTCATTGTTAGGTTGGGCCTCAGATGGGTCACAAAATGGTTACTTAATATTCACAATATGAAGAACAGAGAATTTGTTGTGGATTGAAAACAATAACAAAATTAGTGTTTTTCCTTAATCCTTGAGAGAATATTCTGCATACTAGGTCTAAGATCAATACTAAGATAAAAGATAGGCACTCACATGAACGTCCTTTTCATCAGTTCCCATGGTTTAGTGGACTGCAAGACGAGTTTTTTTTTTCGACATCCTGGACAATAACATTCGGACGCCAACGCTTTCGGATCTAAAATTCAAAATATTATCAAAAATTAAACGACACACATTGATCGTGATGAGGCAGCAATCGACGATCATCTTTACCTTCTTTCTGTTTTCTCGGCCACCAGTAATACGTGCCGGGGACCAGCAGAAGAGCAAGAAACGACAGAAGAAAATAGAAAAATGTCGCTCCGCTTTCGTCGTACTGAAATTTTTGGCCGGCCATTATTGTTGTTTCGGCTTGCACATAAATCGAACATTTACTCCGGGAGCATGGTGCGGTTACGGGTTAATTTACATAATTTGAATAATCAAAATATTGGTCTACGATGACAGCGATAATCAAACGGTACCTAACGATAAATTGTTACACTTGAACGTTTGTAACACGTTACACGTCACATAAACTACACGACGATAAAAAATACCAACCAGGTGTAAACGTACGCACGATAAAATATTATTATATTGGTGGTGATAGGACATATCGCCGAGATGGCCAATGGATGAAGTCCGATGTCCCCGCTCACCGCCGAGTCTTCCTGGTTCCCGTTGTGTACATATATATCTTTGATCGCGGCGCTCCTCGGACGAGGTTGATAACCGAGGTTATCACTTATTCTGCTGTGTGTGATAAAAATATGATACGACATATATTTTCCTGGAGTATAAGACTCGTCGGCGGCCACGGTGGTGGTTTTTTTATTGTTCTTCCACGAGACGTGGTCAATATCAGTAGGTTGGTCACGGCCCCACGGTCTGGGTTCGACAATCATGCACGGTCTACGACGTGTATCGAGATTCGAGGGTGAGGGTCCCGGACCCCGGTTGGTAACACCGGACCGAACGAGCAGTTATTTAAATAAGTTTTCACGCTGGTCGTCCTATGTATTCTCTGTACTCCGTCATTTCTGTTTCGCACTCGCTCGAGTCGCTCCCTCTCCCGTCCGTCCGTACGTTTTTCATTCCGTGCGTGCGTGCGTGAGTGCGTGAGTGTGTGTGTGTGTACCTACGAGACTTGCGTCGTTCCGTTACCCGTGTACGATCCTGTAGAGAAGCCATTTTGTTCCGTGCTCCAAAACACTTCTCGTCGTTTCGGGTATTTTTTACGGATTCATCTCGCCTACAGCCCGTTCCGCCGTCCCAACGAATCGGTTTCTCTGTGTTCGTACGTCGAACAACGTCATGGCTTGCGCCACGCTGAAACGGTCGTTGGATTTCGAACCCCCTATGTGCAGACCGACGAAGAGACAAAGATGCACGCCTATGAGCATATCGCCTTCGAGCTCTCCCCCAAACAGCTCCAGATCCGAATATGTCTCGCCCCATTTTGGTGGTGATGGCGTACCTAAAATCACAGCAGGTAAGGAGAGCGAATTTATTTTTGTTTCGTAAACGGCATTTGAATTATAGTGATGATGATGATTATTATTAATTCTGTTGTCGCGGCGGTGTCGATGGCGACGTCGTTTGCTATAAATAAAAGCGATTTATACTGGTTGGCAATTATCGTCCAACCGCCTGTGTCGCTCGATTTCGTATTTTAACTTTAATCGTTGTGTTCACAAAGTAGGTGGGTACAGTAAAACTAATCAGACTTGCCAATAACTAATAAATTGGCAGGTATCGTATTTCATTAGTGTTGATTAAACTTATTTGCAGGTTTAAATGATTAATATTGGTTTTGCGACATACACCCTATGTAGTAGATATGTTGGGACTTGGTGTAGCTATTATAAATCCTAAATGTGATGGTACATAATGAAATGCCTAATACTATCATAGTATCATCGTACCTATATTAGGTGATCTGCACAATTTATTGTAGTGTAATGAGTTGTCTATTACAATTGATCGTTATTTTAATTACCATTTGCTCGCTTATTGTGTTTAAGATATGTCCCAATTGGTTACCTACCCATACGACTTTATATGTTTATATTAAATCAATCAATTATTTTGTTTTCCATACTAGGGTATACAAACTACCTAGGTAGACACTTTCAATTACTCTACTACTGGATTATATACGTGCCTAAACCTAAAATTGAATTTCTTAGAATTAATAAACTAGAAACACTATTTAGATTCTTCTCTATAACCATATTTATTATTGAAAATTAATATAATTGATGTGGCAATTTTCTTTAAACTTAATTTTTTTAGCAATATACCCACTAGTATATTGTACTTGTATAATTTTCTTTCGGTTTCTATTTATCTTAAAGTTTCAATTCTCGAATTTGAAAGTATTAGAAGTTTGGTGTCCTATTGAGAAAAAATTAAGAAGACGTTTCGCGGAAACTTGTCGACATACAACGATTAAGATATAGCATTGTTAGCTATGTGTTGCAGCACCAGTTCGATGTAATTTTCTGCGGTTTTATTTTAAAACATACTTGGCATGTTCCAAGAACATTGGTTACCGAGTGGTTTTGTTGTAAAACACCTAACCTAACAAAATTACAGAGGTTATTCAATAAGAAGCCTGTTTTTTATTTTTTTCGACAGTTGATGTTAGGACTTACAACTTTAAAAATCATAAATTGGGGTTCTTACAGAACTAGATTTTAATCTCCATATCTGCTATTTTGTGCAAACATGTTTTTATAAGACATTTTTTGAGTAAATATTTTGATGAGCCATCCTCTGAAGTCATGATTTCATATCAATATCAGTGTACCTGGCTGCTTGTGTATGTTTTTAACTATTATTTAGTTAAATTTCATATCTTGATTACATATATTATATTATATGAAAATTTAATCAATTTAGTTATTTTAATCAATTATAATGCA
Source organism: Myzus persicae (assembly GCF_001856785.1). Taxonomy (NCBI): domain Eukaryota; kingdom Metazoa; phylum Arthropoda; class Insecta; order Hemiptera; family Aphididae; genus Myzus; species Myzus persicae. Next base: position 26,687 of record NW_019104149.1, on the reverse strand, counting down.
GTGTAATGTTACACTTCAAATGTGAAATTATCTACCTAATTCATGATATTAACATTTTTTTTTCCATTTATCTAGAAGTTTTTATATGTACCTAATTATCCTAATTGCGGAATCTAAATTTAACTTAATGTGTTTGAGATTTGTTACAAAACAAAAATATATTGATAAAACGATAATAATATCGTAATAATCTAGCTAGTCATTAATAAAAAATTATATTATAAATATTCTGAAGTGCATACAGCAAACATTACATCATTTAAGCTGCTTTTATGAATAAAAGTAGACTGTAACATTTAAGTTTGTGTGAAAGTTGTTTAAAAATTTATGACATTTAAATAAAATTTTTTTGAATTTTGTGGATTCAATAAAATTTAATACTAAATCACGAATGCATGGTCGGTACTCATAAACGTTGATATTGAGTAATGTGATGAATATAAAATAGTTTCAATAATATTATCCTACCTATTTTTCTAATATTGGAATAATAGGTTTTATCAGTGGAGTCATCTTAAAATTATTGATTGTACATTTTAATTCATGGCTTATCTTAAGAATTGCAATTACAACTTACTATTTACAGTGATTGAGTGTACTTACTCGTACAAAGAAATAATATGATAAGATAACTATAAGATAGAAAAATTAAGCCAATACTATTTTTTTCATTTTGTATGTTTATAATAGGGTGTATAAATGTTTTTTAGTTTTAAATTTGTATTTATAATTATAATACCTTAAATTACCCATCTATATGAAAGCGAGTAAGCATACTAACCTAACCCGTAGATTTCATACTGTTGTATTGTTATCATATAAACATAGAAATCTGTACCAGTGGCGCCGGACACTTATGGCAAGTAGAGTGAATATTTTTGAAAAGAGGTAGGCCTAAGGACCAAGCTGGGTGACTTCCCACCTCTTAATCTCGCATGGTTGGGTAGATAGTACTCTCAAACAGGGTTTACCCCAGTGGGTTAATACAGGTTTGGTGCCACTGCTCTGTACTGTAAAACTATTGAAAGGAATAAAAATTTAAAGTGAATATGGTTTTTATTACAATTGTTCCTCTATGTTATTCTACATTCCATATAATGCTCTATGTGATGATGTTAAACAATCAATACATTTTATATTTTTAATATTAACACTAATAATATTTTATGTCAAACTTTCAAAAACATTACTCTCTATAATTTTTATAATAGCTATGTTATTTTACTCTCGGGTTATCTACTCAAAAATCATAAAAATAAACACAGTTTTACATGAATACATTTAGTCAATATTTTGCGTGGTTCTGAAAGTAAAAACAAATATTGCACCGACATAAATTGGTCAAAATATATCTTATTAACATAATAATGAATAATGATAACAATACCTATTGTTTACAGTATTTAGAAAATAGGTACTCAACAATTCTATATAATATATAATTCTTCAGGTCTTAATTTTAAATTACTATTACTGTTGGATTGTCTATGTTTCAAAGGAGTTTTAACAAAGTTGACATTTTAATTATGTCCAGACTTCAGGGTGCTTACCTAATTAAGTTTAGAATGTCTATGAATCAAATGTTAACATTTATTTTTCTGTTGTGTATATAAGTTTAAAGTTCTTTTCCATTTTTAAAAAATGTCTTAAAAGAGTTTTGACTTTTGACAGATAATATTTAAATATTATGACACCTATCCTTATTTAGATTTAAACTGTAGTTGATAAATACTGATTTCCAAAAGCTGAAAGTTGGTGAAAATAATTAACCTACCTAGGTACCTATTTAAAAACAAAAATAGAATATCGAAAAAAAACCTAAAATGTTTCATCCCTAAATAATATTTATATAAAGTTGAATACAACTAAATACAACAAAATTACCTATTTAAAAATATTTTTTTTTTTTTAGAAATGTTGTCTGCTAGTTTAACTGAAGAAGTTCAAAGGATGCGTCGCAAGCGTCAGCTTAACATGGAATTATCAGAGAATCGTAATTTGGATGACAGTTCTTCAGATAGTTCATCTGAGAATACATTTCCATCATCAGCCAAAGACAAACCGCTCTTCACTTTTCGCCAAGTATATTTAATAATTATTTAAATACTAAAAAAAAATTGTAAAAACAGTATTTACTTTGTATTTCTTTTAATTTACAATTGTTGGAACTTTATGAAACTATTGCACAAATGCACATTTATGTTTTCAAATTTCCTCATGTTTTTGAGTACCTACCCAATTGTTTTTCATAATTTATTTCAATGATTTACGTGAGTTTAATTTGATGTATTAGTTTGTAAGTAACACTTGAAGGGAACGGACTAAAGATAAGTAGGAGTAAAACATAGAAAATTGTGTATAATTTTTTAGTAAATAATCCAGCAGTTGATGGTACAAAACAATGATGGCTTACATCAAAAATAGGATTATTAGTGGTTGGTTACAAGTATTTTATGAAAGAATGCCATTGAGTTGAAAGGGTAGATTTTATAAAGCGGTTGTGCGGCCTATTATGTTGAGGCATAGATCGGAATGTTGGGCAATAAATAGAAAAACAGAACAGAGGGCGAGTATAGCGCAGATTATGTAGTTTAAATCAGGGGTTGCCAACTGTTTGGTCTTGAGAGGAATATTGATTGATTGTACTAAAGAATATATCCTAATATTGGTTGATTGTGTGGGTAATCTTAAACACACTTTAACACATTATTACGGAGTAAAGTATTTATTAGTGATAAAAAAGTGTTCAATTTTCCAATGTAGAAATAATAAAATAAGATAAATTATTAGATCTTCAATTTATTGTTATACTGCATGTATTAATATAAATAATATACCTTAATAAATAGTGGTCCCCATATACTTAAAATTTTCAATGTAACTCACTTGTAAAAGCTTGATAGAAGTGGTATAAGAAGAGCATCAATTGTAAACTAAATGAGGGAGAATAGATTAAGATAGTTATGCTATGATGATCATTGACTTGGAGGCAGTGAGATTGGCTATACAAATTAATGTAGAAAGAAAGATAGGAAGAGGAAGACTAAAAAATAAAATAATGACACGGAAATAATAGGTAGTATGAGTATCAAAGAGATATAGGACAAATGGTAGCTGATGCAGTGTCTGGCTGACCCCATAATGTTGGAAGATACGGCAAAGCTAAAGAAGATGAAGAATACATACAAAATTTAGAATTTTCTCTACCCAATCTTTAGTTTGTATGTATTAAAACAACATGTTGCATTTACACAGCGTTCTCTAAAATTCCCGTCTTAAAAGCATATCTGCAAAGTGTTAATTATTATATACTTCATTAAGTTGATATTATTTAATTTATGATTTTTAAATTAAATACTGGTTTTTATTTTATAAAAATCTAAATACTTACTGGCTACATACTAAAACATTTTTGTTTTTTAGGTAGGAATGATCTGTGAACGTATGTTAAATGAACGTGAAAGTCAATTACGTGAAGAATATGACAAGATTTTAAACATGAAATTATCTGAACAGTATGAAGCTTTTGTTAAGTTCTCCAATGATCAATTGCACAGACGTTTTGAAGCAGCTGAGGATCCAAGCTGTAAGTTATATTGTGTTGATAATATTTGTTTGTGTATTTTCTTTTTCTTAGGTAATAAAATATTAATATTCAAATAGGTACTCTTTAAACTCAGAAAAATTTAAAATTATTGTATACTACTCAACTATACTTATATTTTCATAATCTCTTTTTGTTGTCAATAATTAGATATTTTCTTGTGGGGACAGATTGGTTTAGCAGAATAGTTGCCTAAACTAGCCTTGTGAAATAAAGCTGATCCGTCTATGCAGATGGTAACGGTTTAATACTGCACAGCATAACTTTTCTAGAACTAACAGTCTAAACTGTTTTAAAAATGAAATAGACCAACTATTATCAAACCATTCTAATTTTCCAGACTTAATATTATTTTGTTTAGCAAAGAAGAAAATGATCTATTCTAGTATTTAGTGACTTTTACTTTCACGCACAAGCTACACATAATATTTTTTATCGACATTAAAGTGATCCTTAATGAACTGTTCCCTGTATCTAGATTCATCAAACCATTGCAAGGCACTACGGGTATAACTCAACTACCATATTTACATATTTGACAAAACTATAGATACGTTAAGCTATATTAATCTGGTTTGGACAGTAACTTTTTGACCACTTTCTATAGGGGGTAAATAATGATTGAAGGTCCCTACAAAGACCCCCCCCCCCACACACACACACACACACACACTCTTAAGCTGTGACGACCTTAAACCATTATCAAATTTAAACTTCATTGCTCTGATTATCAATTTCAGTTCTAGAATTCTAGTCTAATTTCTCATTTAAAAATTTTAAATTTGTTAACAAACATCTGCCAAATCGCAGATATTCTTTAGTGCTTCATAATTGATTAACTAACTTAACTGTTGTACTTAATTTCAAATGTCATGGCATAAGTATTTTGAAATGATACAATAATTGTTAAGAGGACGTGATACCCGCATGTGTTGTCTCCGTCTTACAAGTGCGTAACATAGCAAATTGTACACTCAGCAGAACACGTGTAGCATCGTTAATTTAAAAATTTAAGTGAATTGGCTTCTTATAAAATCGAAAGGTAAGATTATTATCTAGGCAACCTCATAGGCTTTTTATTATATTTTTTATTTTAACGTGAGTTATAAGTATTTTAAGATGTATAAAAAATTTACAATTTTAAAATACTCATTACTCAAGTTAAAATTAAAATATAATAAAAAACCTATGAGGTTGTTTAGATAATAATCTTACTTTTGGATTTTAAAAGAGGTCAATTCGCACTAATTTTTAAACTAACGGTGCTGCACGTGTTCTGCTGAGCGTAAAATTTGCTATGTTACGCACTTGTTAGACAGACACAACACATGCAGGTATTACATCCTCTTAAGATTTATATTGTGTAGATTAATTGATTTATTTTTTTATAATTTCAGATTTGTCTTAACTCTACAACAACTCCAAGCGATGGTTTTGAAATTACAATAAAATTTTAGACGCACTTAATAGACAAAATAATTATTCAGCCTTAAGTCAACAATCGACTGACTAACAATGTTTTTTTATGTATTATACATTTTTGTAAACTCGATATTATTAAATTAATTTAAAATATATGAATTTCATGATAATAGTAAAAAAGTAATAATTAATTTAAGTAATCATTAAGCTAAGATTGTTTTGTTTGTTTTATTCATTTTTATATTGCGTAACTAAAAATGTTGGATATTGGCTCAAAATCATGTTAAAACTGGCTTAAGATATCTCCTTATTCTATTTAAATAATAATAAAAAAAATATATATATACACAATTTTGTAACATATTTTCAGTTAAATTATAAAAATTAAAAATTGTAATGATTTATTTATGTGAACAAATATTTTTTTTCTCAAACTCAGTTAAAATTTCTTTTAGTGGCTTAACACTACTTATTATTAGAGCTTGCCATTCTGATTTGTACGACTGAATTTGATGACATTTTATATATATATATATATTTCAAAGGTTCCCAAATTTTATAAGAATAAAAATTTTGATTACGCCACTTCCAAAGTACTAATGTTTAAGTTATTTTAAAGCGAGTTGTTTGAGCAAGATTAAAGAGACAGTTCACTTTACACTGTAGCTTGTTCATTCAAAAGGATCTCGCACTTAATAATAATAATTATTAAACATATATATATATATATTATAAGTAAAGGTATATATATATAGATTTTTTTTTTGTAAATGATAAGTAAAAATTATTTTTTCTATTAGGGCAACATGTAAATTATTTTGTTGGGAGAAAATACTTGTATAATTTAGTTTATAATACAAATTAATAATAAAAAAAATTTTAATTAAAATATCAGACTAATTAGTTGTATTGTATTTGCATTTTTTTTTTTTTTTTAGACGTGTGAAATAAGAATTATGAACTAAATGTTTGTGCTTCTTAGACACATAAGGTCGTCTACAATGTTAACCCGGAATAGGTTTATTCGCAGTATACTCTGCCTGATATAATTATTTTTATTTTAATAATTAAAAATAGAAATGCTGTCTTATTGTCTAATAATTATTTGAAAATTGTTATATTTTTATGAAAATACAAGCATTTAATCTAAATAACCATTAGTTACCGTTTTGAGGGAATTTGAAATTTGTTGTGACTGTCTACTGACCGACCTATTCAATAAATACTATAAATGTATTAACAACGGACATCAATTCAATAAGGTGATATCTTGTTTTACATAAATAATATAACATACATAATATTATAATATGTATATATAATAATATGATTACTTCCTTAATTTTTTACACACAAGAATTTCGTTTGGAAAAATGTCAAGAAATTAAGTATAAAATATAAATTTTTTGAAGAATTAATTGATAGAATAATAAAGATATTATCTATTTGTGGATTCACCACTGTCCACTACTTTGAATTTTGAATTTATATTTATGTTTGACCTTGTGTTATAAACATTTGGATATTCTTGTAAGACAAATTATTAGATTGTCAGTACTGAACAGTATAACTTAGAATTAAGGTTATTCTAATTCAAGGGTTGAAAGTTTCATCACACTTATCGAAACATTCTATTTGGGTTTAAATAAATGTACCGTGACTATGGTGCCTTGTCATGGATACCGCACTCAGACTCCATAACCATTCATTGTTTAAAATAAAGTGTACCAGATTCAGATTGCGGTCTTACCCCAGATTGAATAAAACTAATAACTATAATTATTAATTAATCTGTGGACCTACAACTGGTATGCAATTTTTAAGACAATTCTGCGATTTCGTCTTATCTTATTTAAATCTTTATCTCAAGATAACGAAAATGCTAAACATTGATAACGAACCATTTTATCATAATTGAAAATATTAACTCTTGGTGGAAATACATTTTTTAACTTTTAAGTTATAACTTATAAGTTTTAGTAACTGGAGACCGTTCTCCCTTCTCCTTACTTCGGACTCTCGCAGTGTTCGGTATAGGGAGGTTTTCGACTTAAAAAAGTGTCGGACGAAAACACTTTTGAACTAGCCAAACAGACTTTTTGAAACTGACCATTGGCAATTTCTCTGGGTAGAAAGGTAAATTAAATTTTATATTTCTCATCAACTAAAAAACGTGTAGTTTCCTATAAAATATTATCTAGAGTTCATCCATTGATCTATATGATCTGTGTTACAGTATTATAATGGCGTTACGATTCATAAAACGTACTTACAATCGTATGTTTCTCGCAAAAGATCCGATGCCACCTTATGCGAGCCATGTGGTACAGATCGGTGATCCGGTTCTACGAAATAAAGCTTCCCCCATTCCTTTGGAGAAAATTGGGACCAAAGAATTACAAAATGTAAGAACGTTTGGTGAGCGGTAAGCATTTTACAATGTAGTAAATTGACATTTGATGAATTTGTATCAAACTTATTATTATTATTTAGCTTATTTACATAATGAAATCACTGATGAAAAAATCAAATCTAATTGGCTTGGCTGCACCTCAAGTCGGTGTACCGTTTCAGATGTTTGTAATTCATTTTCCACGTCCATCCCATTATTTTAGCAAAGAAGAGATACTACTTAAAGGAATGGAATATGTTGAAAATCAAGTTTGTTGAAAATTGTATTAGTAGAATAACTTAGACTTTGAGCTAACACATTTAATTAATGAAAACTGACTAATATTGTAGGTTTGGATAAATCCTGAACTTAAGGTTTTGGATCACGAAAAAATTATATTTAACGAATCCTGTGCAAGTTTTAAAGGTTATTCAGCAGATGTACCTAGATACAAACGCGTGCTTCTAACAGGTAAAGTCACATCATGTTTATAATTTATTTCAATGTAATTTAACTAAAATAATTCAACTTAGGAATTGATGAAAATGGAAAGAAAAAAACTCTAGATGCAAAAGAATGGACGGCTCGAATAGTTCAACATGAAATGGATCATTTAAATGGAGTGATGTACAGTGATCGCATGGTGCTTGATAGCCTATGTTGTACAGGATGGCACACTATTAATCAATTTCAAGGATTTGTAGAACTTCGATATGAAAATTAGGAAAATTGTGAATTTTCAAAGACTTAAGAATCAATTGTCTTTTTATTTATGCCAATGAATGAAAATTGTTTATTACCTAGTTACTATTGTTGTATAATAAAACTTCTTATCAATAATTGATTATTCAATTTTTACTGTCTTATTATATTGGTAATGTTTTTATTACAAAAAACTGAGTCAAGTATGTTTTAAATGGTTACTTTTAATTAGTTTAATCATTAATATACGACCTTAAGATCATAGTTATATTTAAATGAGCATATTTTGCTATTTATTGAGCAAATAAGAACAATGTTAACATTTTTATACTTAAGATAACTCCTTGGCCTCCACACGAGTTTAAAACTCAGTGAAGCCTAGTAATCTTAACCGATTTTAAATTTAAAAAAATAAATATTTCATATTAATAAAATTCACCTTAATTGTCTTGGTTACCATCTAAATACAAGACATACTGATCCAATTTGCGTGGTAAATGCTAGCTTTGTCACAGCAATAAAACCATAGCTTACCAATTGTTTAGTTGATATAATTTTGGTATTAAAATATTGCGGGTTTTCAATAAATCTATTTGTATGTATAAACTATTAAGTCTATACTACATGGAATAAAAATTCATAATTGTTCTATGATATATATTGTGTTACAGTACTAAATCATTTAATCATAGTGTAATATTCGGTGTTGTTGGATTTTCAATATTTTTTTGTTCATTAGAAACTAGAAATTGCTTTTAAAAACATTTTATATTTATTGAATTTTGTACAAAGTTATTACAAAATAATTTTATTAATTTATATTACAGTAATAATTACATATTATTACATATATTAAATATAGATTCATAATAGTTACATTTTGATATCAACTTTCAGAGATTAAGTTGATCAAAGTTAATCAGAAAAAACCAGGAATAAGTAAAAACAGATGAAATTGTTTAATTCAAATTCTTAAATTTTTGTTTAATATTAAATATTAAATATTGATTAATTTAAAATATAATAAGAAAATTGGTTAGTTGACTAATACATATCATTTTCAGTAATTAATTTAATCATTTAAAAGTCTTTTCTTCCAACCATGGTCGTAGGATTGGCAATGTCGATGGATAATGGGTCCCGAGTTTTCCATCGAATGATCCATCTTCGGTTCTAAATGGATAGGTACCCATCATAATAGGAAGTTGTAGTTTTACATCCTTTTCCATGTTATTCGGCGATATGATGAACTATAAAAAAATGTACAAAAAACGAATTATTATTTTGACAGAAAATAATAATATACTCGGGGGAAGTTTTTCTAAATCATTTTTATTCGTCCAAAGTCTGTATGGTAGTATGGTACGTTTCAAATTTCAGTTATCGTATACCTAGCCACTTATAATGCAAGTAATTAACTACTAATCGTAGTTGTTGTTTTTTTCCATTATTATTATATAAAGTATATTAACCCTTTTACTATAAACGATAATAATAATAAAAAAATTTAACCTTGATTATTTACTTGGACAATACATAAATCCACTTACATAAATATCATATTGAATGTTTATTAGATGACACCCACGGAGGTTTGTAGGCGGCAGTGGTGGCACGTACAGTTGTTCATTGTGCCATTGGTCCATTTCGTTAGGTCTGATTTTGTCTCTTTTTAACGAAGCCAATTCTCTGGTCTCCGATTGTATTATTTTACTCTTGGCAAAATACTGAATGGTCTGAAATGTATTGAGCACAAACGATTTAACTCGGAAAGTAACGAAGAAGTTAAGTCGCTTAGAATGCAATAAATAAGTTCGACCATAGGCGTAAATTAGTGTGGAGTAACCCTCCAAATATTTGTTAATTTTATACTTCTAGCAGCCCCCCCCCCCAAGTTTTCAACCATATTTAATCCAACCCGTTCAACAAAATATTTATACAGCTGATAGGTAAAAAAACATTGTTAACATTACAATAACACTGGTTTAACAGTTATTTTCTATACACCTGCACCGAAAGTTCAATTTTCGATAATGTTGGAAAGACACCTTTTTTCGTCAAGCTGGCGGTAAAGTGGAAATCCCCAAAAGTGCTGAGCGTAACCAGACACTGAAATCTATACCACGGTCCTTACAAAACATAAACTTTTGGTTACATCTTAATGTGGGTTCACACTGCACTGTGTCGTGTCGTGAACTTTCAAAACATGATACCACTCGATACCATAAATGAGTTCTTCATTCAATTTATATCAAAATAATATTTGAATTCATGTATTATCACTATTAAATCAGTAGCCACAAGTTCAAAAGTTGGATAAAATCAACTTCGTGGTATATAATATATTCGTGGGAACATCATGGTATTCGTAGTAGAATCCGTCAAATTGGTGGTAGAAACCAGATTTAACCACGTGATTGGACCAATCTGAGCACGGCAAATTTCACGACACGACACGACACGGTGCAGTGTGAACCCACCTTTAACTCATATTACTGCCTCCTTGCACGACGCGTACCTAAACATTTTTCTTTCATGTTGTCATAGAATCGCCCGGTTGTTGCATAGATCCATGTATTACCATTTACCTCTGCCTTGATCGATGAACTCAGAGGCGTGACGGAAAATAGAATCTATATCTATGTGTGGCTCGTGCGGGAGAGCAATTAATAATAATTATTTCAGTCTTGGGCGATATGCGTCTGGTAATATAAAATTTTGCTATTTCGATTTTCGAAAAAAATCTAACTTGTTTTTTTGCTGTACCAAATACAAAAACGAGAACTGTGGACTTTTTGCTCGAATTTAGTAAGTATGTTTTATATTTGGAGATTATTAATTTTCTGCTGTTGAGTTTAAAAAGTAACTAGTTACTAGGTACGGCCTATAGCTTATAACTACACGCAGGTACAAGGTACTTATCAAAAGTATAATTACCCAACAGTGGAGCCGAACGTTTTTTAAAAAAATTTTGTGGAGCGAAATATAAAGTTGTTAACCACTCACCACAGCAACAACTTCCCAGTTATTTAAATTTATAAGAAGTGAAGCAATCGCTTCACACAGTAATATATGAGTTCGGCGACACTGCTATAGGTACCCACTACCCAGCCATACTTATTCAATTAACCATAATATATGATATCTATATAGCTGTGATTATTCTATTAAACTGTCTATATTTTTTATTTATTTCAATATAGTTTTCTAAAGTACCTAGCAAACTTCTTGCAGTGAGCAACTAACAGTGTTCGGAATGTTCACTAAAAAAACAATTTCGTTCACGTCCGTATTTTTTTTAAATGAACGCGTTCACGTTCACTGTGAAAAAATGAATGCGTTTACTAGGCCGTTCATTAACATTTTTAAAATATTTTTAGAATAGTAATTAGGTACATTAAGAAAATATTAATAGTAAATAAAATAATTAATCTACATATTTTAAACATATGTTTATTAAATGGCAAATAAATTAAGCGTCTTAAAAATCATTAAAATATAAACGTCGTTTACGTTAACGTCCAATTAAAAAAAAAACAGTGACATTCGCTTATCGTTCACTGAATATGAACATGAGTTCAAGAACGACGTTCTTTCCAAACATTGACAATTAATATAGGCACACCGCGGCAGTGTTCGATGGTGTGAGGAAGTATTAGGTTCAAATCTGGGCAAGTTCTATAATTTTTTTAACTCGTCAAGTTGAAATTAATATGGACAAATTTAAGTTAAGTTTAAATTTAAAAGTTACTTTTCTCTTTTATGTTATTTGTTAAAAGTTAATTTGAAAAAATTAACTTAACTTAGTTAAAAATAAGTTACCTTTTAATTCGTGTAAAATTAATTATCATACCTTCTCATTTTAAGATTAACAAACAACATAGTATAAAAGGTCTTATACTATTTTTTTTTAAATGTTTGTAATTGTATTAATTACAGTAGGTACTTACATAGGTACTTAAATCAACTAAAAAATTCAACAAAAGAAGTAAATTATTTCAATGAATTTTTGTTACTTAGTTATTTACTCGTAAATCGTTCAATACATTTTATAGGTGGATAGTTCTACTTATTAGTTATTACTAAAGTTAGGATGTTGATGAACTAAAAAACACACAAAAATGCAAAAATGCCCTAAAAACTTCAAAAAATGATCTAAAAATCTAATTAAATAACTGAAAAAACGTATGTATAATTACTATAAATTATTTCAGAATCACTTTTTTATATCAGATAAATGCTCACAATAATAATTTGCTGCCTTTATCCATGTTCCCTAGTGTGCGAGTACGGGTTCAGGTGGTAAAGGAATTTCTATAGTTTTAAAAATTAATATTAATATATATTAATATTATTATATATTATTATGTTATTACTATTATTATAATATATTATTTATATTATTATTATTAATTTTTATTATTAATCACAACAAAAACCTCACAATAATAATATTAAAATGATTTTTTTCATTTTTTGAATGTTATACAAATGTTCTTCAAAATCTAAAATTGGAGAAAAATACCCCCGACATTATACAAAAACTACAAACAATGACCTTAAATTAGGAAAAAATGACTTAAACATTTTGAAGCATAACATTAAAAAAACAAAAAAATGCATTTATAGCTAAATATAACTGAAAATGCAAAATAAAATGAGAATATTCTGCATGAAGGGAGCATGAAACAAATTTTTATCTAAGAAAGCGATGTATAGAATCAAAGGAAAAAAATGCAAAAGTCATCAACATCCTAACTCTAGTAATTACGCTATTTTAATACCTATTGAAATCTTAAAGACAGAAATAATGCAAAACACTTGTGACAGCTTACAATTTAGAACCTACTTAGAATACAGAATAAAATAAGTAATAACATAAATAGTATTTGATTTTTCAGGCAATTATTTTTTATATATATGTAAAAATCAAAATGCAAATAAAAGTAACTCGTTAAGTAACTTAGTTAAAAGCAACTTAACTTTTTAACTCGTTAATGCCCAGCCTTGGTTTATGTTTCTTACTCACCTCCGTCAGCGTAGCTCTGGTCGATTTAATGGTAACTTTGCTGTTGTTGGTGACCGTAGCCGTGATCTCAATGGTTTCACCTGGCACATAGGCACCCTTGTCTAGGCACACCTGGCACTCGACCAGACCGGATCCCAGGCACATGGCCTTTGATAGTTTGTGATCGATGTCGCACCGGAACGGTTCCTGCGAAACAATAGTCGCATCGTTGCTCAGACTGATACCATCAAATCGCACCATCAGTACGATAGTAAAATGTGGCCTGACGTTCGATTGTCCGGTGGCGGATTCAAGAGGGGTGGAAACACGGAGACTATCACTCACTCATCCTACAAAAACCCATCCACTTTCAGGGGGACGTAGTCTCCTCGTCTGAGATTATCGGTTGTGTGATGGAACGTATTTTTTCCATTTTGGAAATATTTTATGGGTACGATAAAATTTTATTTACAAAATTTTTTTTCTAAAATGATACAGTTTGCGACCTTATGACGTATTTAATATGTATATGCTATATTATTACATATAATATATGTATAGGTAGATAATAAAAATGTTTTTCGATTTTTAATACCTACTCAAGGTGGATATATCCTTATATCTACTCAACATCATCCATCTCAGCGATTTAGGTGCGTGAAATGTAAGAAACATCCAATTTTATTTGTACATAAAACATCAGACCAAAGGGTAACCGATCGCCCCGCTGTCCTCCCCCCCACACCAATGAACACCTCGATGCATAATATTGCTGAATCCACCACCGGCAGGAAATGTTGTTACCTATCTAACTATGCAAGTATCTAAGGTACACCGTGCATAATACACAATTGAGTCATAGCATTATTATCATATTATTATTATTATTGCGTGTAACATGTTTTACTACAGATAAAATGGACGGCTCCATGTTGAGATCGATCGGGTTCATGACGATGAAAACTTGTTGGTTCTTGTGCGTGAGCGAGTTGGGCTCCCGGAGTGCAGCCTTGCAGTAGTACTGGACCCAGCCGGACTTTCCCAGGAACGTGGACGGCAGGCCCGGTGGCAGGCCGAGTTTAAACGGAAAACTGTGAATGCCTGGTGACAGCATCACTGGCGGTTGTCCTGCACACGCCGCGGAGGACATTTTAATTATTATTATATTATGATAATGTAACCTTGAAAGTTGGCGTGGTCGGAGGGCCATTCGTGTATAAGACCGTAGGCGGGCTTGAGAGTTTATTTATTTCTTTTTAATAGGAGGGTCGTCTTATTATTTTATTGACTATATTATATAATAATATTGTTTCATTCTTGTATACGTAATATTTTTCGTTCCAAAAACTATTAACATTTTTGAAAATATTTATTTTGTATAATTTTTAGTCGTTACATTTTTAATTCATCATTCCCCCATACGTATATCTTATTTTATATCCATAGGTGCATACGCCGATGGTACAATAATAATATGGCTTCTACGCATAAGCGCAATGTAAGGGGTGCTTGAAGGTGCTTAGCATTCCTAAATTTGTTCATATTAATTTACATTTTAATAGTCATTATGCAGGTATCCACAACCATAAGATAATAAAAAATAAAATAAAGGGGCTTTAGCAGCCCCAGTTTTTTCATTGAAATTGCGCCCCTGTTTCTAAGTTCTAATAAAGACCTAATGCTTGCCTCCAAAGTCCAAATATATCTAAAAACACTCTGATTTTAAAGATTCAATGTTTGTCCAATTTCTGGTCGAATCAAATTTTTTACGAGTAGATTATGAGTTATAAATGTTTATTTTAGATGAGTGAAGTGTAGTGGTGCACGAGTACCTCACATAATGTTGGTCCACACTACTCCATTCATCTAAACTTTAAAGTTTAAAACTTATAACTATAATTAACTACAATCGTACGAAATTAGATTCGTATGCATCTAAATACTTATAGTTAATATTCTGCTATGGAATATGAAATTTAAAACGTATTTTATCATTCAAAAAGTTAAAAAGACGATAAAAATAGTAAAAATACCCTACGTTTTTTTAGAAAAATAATTTTAAAAACGTTGATACTTTTTTAAAACAATGAGTTTTTTCTTCGTTAAATGAACATGATATATTAAAATTTGTTTCTTCATTTCTTATTCCAGATTTTGAAAGTTTTTTTTTTTAAATCACAAATTTTGGAGGACTTGAGCTAAAATGTAATATGTCCACCCTTATTAAGACCGCTGACGGTTTTTATTAGCGCTATTATAGTATCAATCACATGCATCCGCATTTGAAGGAACTTTGCTAAATTAATATTCATTGTCTTTCCTTGATATCTCGAGGAGTTATCGCATAATTAATAATATTATACATACCCGGTTCTCCGAGAAGTCTCATTCGAAAATCGATGTAGTTTTCCTTATCATAGATCCGCTCGCGACGTTTACTTTTCAATCGCACTACTCCTTCGCCGATCACATGGAAATGTAGGCCTGTTTCATAAATAAATCAAATATTATAAAATATGTCAACCGATTAATCCGACGACGGGTTTATAATAGTTATGGCGAGTATGATTATTATTTATTGTATGCATTATTAATGTTTACGATTTATGATCGCTGCAGTGATTGACCGACCACACGCTCTGTACCGTAGCAAATTTATAGTTTTCAATTATAAATACCTACTCCAAAGCTATACAATTTGTGATTTTGACATAATACATCTACTTATATATATTATTATATAAGGTTAATTGTGCATTTCATTTCATCAAAACTAGTCACGGCTGAGCTACTAAGGTGATGTTCCGTGAATCATTAAACCGCAGCCAGGCTGCATAGCACTTAATCTTTAGCAATTTTTTTTATTATGACAATAAAAATATTTTTTCATCCCGTTGATACAACCTATACGTATAATAAATAGGTATTGGGAAACAATTTATTATTATAGAGTTAGACTGTTTGTGATTTTGTATGGTTTTTGGTATAATCGTCAACATGTGACGTCAGCCATGTATCTCAAAAGCCGAGTGACAAACACTTTTTCAATTTTTTGAATAAGAACAAATTTATTTTTTCACATATTGTTAAAGAAAAACATAGTCTATCCAAAATTTTTAATCTGTAGAAAAATTTTTTACCGTCAATTAAAATAAAAGTACCTAAGTTGTGTTAAGTATTTTGAAGTTTTTTCATAATGTGTATTTCGGTAATGCATTTCCTCGCACAATTTTAATTCAGGGTACCTGCTGCAATATTTACTATAGTGGTACCTCTAATCGGAAACACACTGCAATATATGCTGATGATCAAAAATCAAGTAAATATAGATGCAAATAAATAAAATAAAATACAATGCCGAACATTAATTAAAAGAAACATTTTCATTTAGTTCTAACCTATGGGCTATGACATATCTACCTGTAATTTCAAATTATGTTTTAAAATTTTTAGCGCATGCAAATTCAAGTATTCAAGTGCAATGAACATAATAACCCAATCTTAAAAAAATATATAAATGTGATCAGTATGGTCACACGGAAAATAAACTGTCTCATCAAAAATATTTGGTAAGTAAATAGTATTATATAATGTTACTGCTGTCCCACTCGATGTTGCAACTAAAAATGGCTTGAAAAAAATAACCAAGGAAAAAAACTAACTTTCTATAGAATATTTTAAAATTGCATATTATTTTTGATATTTAAAAAAAATTGAAATTAAATGAAATAATTGTTTTCTAGACTCGGCTATTTTATCAGCGGCGTACAAAAAGTCAATATTTTTAAAAATAATATAAGTTAATAATTAATCAGAAATACAAAAACTACATTTTTATGCAAGTATTTACCTACAACAATGTATTTGTTTGTTTTTAAACAATATATGCTGACATTGTAATCGTGTGAATACATATTATGCATAACATATAATATAATCTTCAGTATGGGGGACGAGGTGACCGAGTGGTCTGACTCTTCCGCTGCGACGCAGCCGGTCGCGGTTCGATCCTCGGCCACCGGGCGGCATTTTTCTCCGGACAAGTCGCGGTGACCGGAGAGCAAGTGCTGCCATCCCCCACCCCCGGGGCATGGCAGAAACCTACGGGTGCCCCATTCGAAATTCTGCCAAAACAAACACACACGTGTTCCCCCTACCGTTCCAACAAACCATCAATACAAAAACCTACAGTACCTACTAATAGCTAATGGCCACAGTTGCCGGGCTCAGGATCAATAAAAAAAAAAAAAATCTTCAGTATGGAGTTATTTTTTACTTAGTTTTGCCGGGGTCATTTATTAGGGGAATCATTAATGCTATAAATTTGGTATGTTATTCGCGCGTTCTTGCAGTTCATTATATGGTCACTTCTCATTACTCACTGTAATAATTTATAATTATTATTGCCGTGCCTTGCACAACCAATTGAGAATTTAACGGATTCTCGTTGATTGGTCCGTTACAATTTTAACGATCCTCAAATAGTATCGAACGGTCATGCAGTCATGCGACTTGGTGATATATACTTATTAGTTATTACAACAACTAAAACATAAAGTCTAGCCATTATTATAACTG
This sequence comes from Myzus persicae, assembly GCF_001856785.1. NCBI lineage: Eukaryota > Metazoa > Arthropoda > Insecta > Hemiptera > Aphididae > Myzus > Myzus persicae. The sequence goes on along the minus strand of NW_019104149.1, from coordinate 8,981 downwards.
TAGGATGATTATATTATATATTGTACTGACGTTTATCGGTTATATAAGTATAGGTGCTTCAGCTAATTAATGACGGCGTTGCTTCGAAACGAATGAAAATAAATTGACATTTCAAAATAAGGTCATTTTGCGGCTTGTATACCTAAGTCTGTAGCAAGAGGTACAAAATGTTTTTCTATAAATAAAATTAGTGAAACTGCAGACACCGTGCGTACAAAATAATGTTGCATCACGTTTGCAGTGTCATGAATGTTACAATATTGTTGTTTTTTTTTTACCTTGTTTTGCTTGAAACCTACATATAATTATTCCGTTTACTCGTTGGTTGAGTATTGCAGGTATTTAGCTCAAAATTTATTGATGATCTTCGGGGAAAAATAAAATACCAATCTAACAAGTGGATACTGACTGGTTGGACGGGTGATAGGTATATAATATATATAAATAATAGATACAACAGTTAAAAAATATCGAGATATCTTGATCCTAGACACCTGGACACCGTGTTGTGATCCGTAAGTTTTAAAATAAATAATTTAAAAGATTTGAAATTTACAGCATAATAACATATTACTCTAATCCAGCCATTATAGGACATCCGTAGTAGAGTTGGATTTGTGGTGCAGTAGGACTAGATATAAAATTGCACATCATATTATAAGTAAGCATAAGCTAAACTATAGAATATGTTATTAGGACCTGCCAAATGATAAATATGAAAAAATACTAATTACAAAATAAGTTTTTAATTTTAAATTCTATTAAGTCATTATGTTATTCATCGCAGTCAGTATTAGGTGAGATTATGACCAGACTAGCCTGATCCATAGTTTCGACGATGTAAGTAGACCTGTTGCTAGCTAATGTTATATTACCTAAATCTGGATTCAGTCGATGGCCGTACCAATAATATTACAATATTTTAATCTAAAAATATAATTTAATACAGCAATCTATCAAAGTGTGTAGGACGTATAAGATTATGTTTATTTAAATGGATATTCATTCATTTATCTTTCAATCGGCAAGTATGTTATTTTTTTATTAAATGTATCATACCTAATACACAATGTTCAAAAAAGAGTAGGTATTATTAATTATCTATCATTTCAAATTTAAATTTAAATTGCTCTCATCTCAATATTACAATCATATTTTTATTAGTTGTCCAGTATATTGTCCTCGACGACCATAGTGCTTAATGCCTATAATAATTAATCTATAGTTATCAATTAAAAACTACAAATGTACAATAAACTATTGATCTGATACTTTCTTTTTTATTATTTACTTAAATGTTCACGCAGTTAAAAAATCTTATTTTATACTGGTTCTGCTGTTGAAATTGTACAAGGACTGAAATTTTAAATAATATTATACATGCTCACAGAAGACAGAAATCAAGACATCGTCAATTTCCATGTTATACGTTAGATGGCCTAATGTCGTTAGGTTATGAAGGTCAAAAAAAAAAAATAAACTGACAATTATTAACCACGCCTCAAAACTTATTGTGACACTGCAGGCACAATAGGCACATATTTTACGAGATTTACTTAAGACATACATAATATTATGAGGAATTAACTACGATAGATTATTTATAATATACGAGTAGGTATCACCTACATGGCTATATAATAATTTAATACAATAATGTGTGTTTACTGTTCAATTGTACATTTTTTTTGTACTTTCTAGCTCGAAGATTAAAAAAAAAAATTACTTAGTGAGTATTTACTATATATTATATGCATTGTTAGAATTAATTGTTAATTAGATTATAATAATTTTCAATTTTTAATTCACAGTACCTATGACAAGTAGACAGGAAAATATACGTATACCTAACTGAATAATGTGCACATGGCACATCACCCTATGCAGGACTAAATACCTTAATTACATTTCGGAAGGTGGCACCTTTTGAACCTTGTTGATTTTTTTTTTTTCAATACATTTTAAGTTTAATGAACGATTTCTAGCGAAATAATTTGAGAAGCAATGAGAATCATATTATATTAGTTATCATTGATCTGTATGCGGTAAAATGCTAATTGCTAGAGCAGTGGTTTTCAAACTGGGTGCCGCGAGTATCCACTAAGTGTGCCTAGGTTTTTCCATAAATTATCGATTGCATTGAATTGTTCATCTAAAAAAAGGTCAGTGAGCCATGAAAATTTTTTGAAGTGTACGGTGTGTCGTGTATAATAAAAGTTTGAAAACCACTGTGCTAGAGAGTAAAAACATACCAAGTTCAATAGTACTCACTACTCCTATTAGGTAGTAGCTAGGTACTCGCGTACTCCCTACGATCGTTTACGAGTTTTCACATATTCTAAGTTCTAAAAAATAAGAATCCTAATACGCGCAACATTACGACTTTTTTTCATATTTACTCTCGTGATATCTCGCGTGGTAGTTCTCAAAAATAAAAAAAGTTTAATTTGAATTGATAGATTAAAAAGATAACTCTGTGAACTGCAGATTATAATATTAGTTCTCAAAATTAAAAATTTGAACGCTCAGTAGAATTTTTTTTATGTATGCATAGTATCGTAGTGCGTAAATAATATAATATCGTTACTCAAGTTTTTGTTTGAAAGACTTATTACTGATACTCAAACAACACATTTTTTTTCATAAAGAAATCTGTAATTTGTTCACAAGCGTCACTAGTGCTCTCCCCTCGGGTCTATAAAATGTCTATGCCGCCTACAATAATATATAATATAATTTATAATATATCGCATGTATACCTACCCGCCTTGCTTCTATATACATTATTAACAGACGTACATACAAACGAATCAGACGTCAGACATGTTTAGGCAAGTTGTTAAACAATTCACATATGTAGGTATTGTGATATATTATAATATTATTTAAATTTATAACATTTCATATAAAATATATTATAAAGGAATTCAGAATTGCACACAGAATTTCTGTAGCAGCAATTACCTACAATGGATTTCGGGCATTCGCAAGTCTTTTCAAAACGAAAGTTTTAAGCCGACAAAACGTTCGGTTTCCGCGATTTGCACTTCGCAAAATACAAGACTATACGGTGTATAAGACACTGCTGTAGTGAAAACAAAGACGCGCGCAATAATGCGTTGAAATTATATCATATACCTATATACTGTGCATGTATATATATAATATATATTAGATAGGTACGAGTCGACGAGGCGTGTGCCGGGCTGCAGGTTTTTTTTACGCCTACTCCGCCAACCGGTAGGATAATATAATATTATACACTTTCACTCACGGTTACAACACATATTATATTATTATAAATTATAATATTATATGTACTTATAGAGATTTTTTTTCACGTACTCATACATGTAGATACATATACATATATATTTTAATAAATCGCGATCGGCCGAGTGACGGAAAATGCATTCCGTCGGACGAGGAAATCATGTTGAAGTAGGTACTTATAGGTAGGTACGCACAAGTAATATCTATTCATACTTGTCAAACATATGTTTTTATGAATTTCAATCAAGTAGGTGGTTAAATATAAACCTACGTTGAAAATGAACCTTCGTGAATCGTGGAGACCTCCATCATCGGCTACATCAAATTTTTTTTATACTGCTCTGTGACTATAATATATAGGTACGTTTTTACATGAATATTGCATTTAAAATTTATTGTAAATTTAGCGGAGCTGACAGAGACGATACAGCTATGTCAACATAGAATTTATACCGTAAAAGTATTATACTTGGGCCTTTTTTCACAAATTCGTGCTTTTAAAATAAAATCACGAATCGAGTATTTAAAAACTGAACAAGTACCTATGATGGTAATATTTTACAGACATACCAGTCTGTATGCCAATCATATGATACCATGACATATATGTATGTACATTATACATATTATTATTATGACAATATGACGTATGAATAGGTAGGTACCCAGCATCCTTATTATTGCATATAGCGTCTGCCTGCAGCTAAGGTATTATATTTTAGTGTACCTATTATATTATTATTGTTTTTTATGTTACAAAAAATAATTCGTCTGCGACAACGATGTCTGTTCGTCTTATTATTATGTTATATTCATATTATTATATTTACCCAAGGCCTGCGTGTCGTCCTTGAGCTCCACCAACACTCTGCCGCTAAGAAACTGACCCGGGAAATACAACAGGTTGGTGTTGTCGAACAACACTACGAATTTCTCGAGTTTTCTGGACATGATGGATATCAGAGATAGGTATAATACAGGTACCTACGTCCGGCGATGTCAAAATAAAAATTCTCGACGGAGGTTGTGATGTAATTACTTTTGTGTATCGCGATACGAAAATAAACTATATTATACGTTTTATACTATTATTATTATTATATCCTCTAAATAACACGGACGTGATGTTACGATATCATCGTGTAGACAAATAATATTATAATATAATATCGCGAACGAAGAGCAACCGCCGACGTGCGCACATCCTCCTCCGAGCACCGTAACGCGTTCACTATTTTATCATTATTATTATTATTCTTGCTGGACCGAGGCAAGTTACGGGGGTATCGTTCACTATTATAATAATACGCGTTGCATGGTACCTAAGGTATTGTCTGTCCGCCGACTGCAACGACGCGTCGCGGCCTAGGACCGGTCTGGCCCAGCCCAGAGACACCTGACCGTCGTCGATTATACAGAGTGATTCACCAGACATGACGTAATGTGCTCATTTATTCGACTCCTGATTTTCGGATTTTTTTATGTACTTACTACACTTAAAGACCATAAGAAACTAGATTTTTCCTTAGATTTTTTTCGTTGCTGTTCTATCGGTATGTTTATCCCCATTTGTTTACAATATTTTAATGATGAAGATGTATATTATTCAAATTCTCATTTTGTAATTTGGTATACTTTATTTTTTATTTTTCATATATTATATTGTTTAGGAGTATTCTGTAGCGGTACGGACTGTTATTTTTTTTAAATGAAAACCACCATTTAAAAACAACGTACATACTTAATATGTTAAAGAGTTGATATTTTTTTGAAAATGTTGATGTAATATCGAAATTTCAACGAGTAGTTTAACAGTTCTCATTTTTATTATTCTTATTTATTTATTTTCTTACAATAACAATGTACAATATATCAATATTACATTAAGATTAACAATGAACACTTTAGTTTTGAACATTAATTTGAATAGGTACTTAAGGATAATATCAATGATGATAGATTTAGAATATGCACAGGAGCTATTATTAGATTTTTTAATCCATCGAAAATGTAAAATGGCAATATATTAAAATAATTAATAACTAATAAGTAATAAGTATAGTAGACAAAATATTCCATTTGTATTATATTTTATGTTAAACCATTATAAATCGTCAATGGTAAAGTAAAGTGTAAGAACTCTGAAAGTAATAGTTTGAATATCTATTTCGATACGTCGAGTACTCGAGTCAACGTTTTAAAAAGTCCTACAATAATAAAGGTTAGTTTAGATTTAAACAAAAAAAGGTTTTTTATAGCCAGATGATACTCATTATAAATAGTATAAAAATATTTGTATTTGAAAATTTGGTATTTTGATGTGGATGCTTAAAAATAAATGGTAGGTAAGCATACTCGATAATCACCCTGTATATGGTAGGTAGGTGGGTATATTATAGTCTATACATTAACCTGCATACGTGTTATATACTTATATACTATTCCGAAGTGTATATTACCTATTTGTTAATTACATATATGATATATATATCATATATATTAAGTACACACACAGTATTGCAGCTGTTGCGAACTGCTGCAGTCGACTCATTAGCAGTCGGAACTAGAGGTTTACTTATTTAGTTATCCATAATAGTCGACTGTATATGTATAATGTATTGATGTTATTATGGCCAGGCTGTTGTTGGGATTATTTAATTTTCAGAGAATCTTAACTTTTTCTGTAGATTATCTCGTGAGACATGCTAAAATAAACCAGATCAATGTTAGGTAGGTAGATTGGAGACAAAAAATAATTTTAATGATTTTAATACGTATTTTGAGTGTAGAGTGAGTTAATAATTAATAAATGCATATGGTATAAATGATATAATAATATATACATTATACATAATATTATGCTAATAAATATACTGAGTACTAACCATTAGGTAATTAAAATTAAATAATAATTTATTTTCACTTTTCGTGAGACTACTTATTTACCAGTTATCGGAGGTATATTTTTGAATTTTCCTTAACACGATTCTGTATAATTAAATTAATTTTATATTTATGTGCAAATGTGCAATGTTTCCAAACCGCATACATTTTACAACTGTAAATCCAAGTTACAAAATTATTATGTACCTATACATATATTAAAATCTATAGAACAAACAAATGATACAGAAACATTATACATATTTTTTTGGCAAATAATCGGTTGGGAAGTAAAACTTCGGAAAATATTTTTTCTGAAATCAATTTATCTGGAACTGTATTAGTATTTGTAACATATTTCGTCGGAAAAGTATATGCTCAAAAACGTAATAGGTATATAAGTTTGAAAATACAATTGTAGAAAAATATTATTTTCAATTTTATTTAAGCTTATTTAATTGAAACGTATTTTGTGGGAATAGCTAGTATAAGTTCAGAAACGTATTTGTTGGAGATGTATTTTTTTATTTGTATAAATAACATATAAAAAATAATATAAATTTTCGACGAAATAATTTCCATGAATATAAATTTTCTGATAAGACATTATCCACTACATTACAGTTCCATCAACATATGAACATAATATTTTCCATAAAAATATATAGGTAGGGTTTCTTATCGAATTTGTTTCCGATATAATATTAATTATTTTAAACGGATAAGGATTCCAAAGAAGTATTTGTCAATAAAAATACAGTTTCAATTTTCAACACCATGTGTTTCGGATGGGTTATTTTTCCACAATATACTGTTCCAAACCAATATAAACTACCAACATTTATGCGTCTAAAAATTTTTAACGAGTTTAATTAACTATAATATTTTATACAATATCTACTTATTACCTTTCTCATAATAATGATAGCATAATATTATGTATAATATATAATATATAATATATAATATTATATTTATTTTTTTTTTTTAATTCATGGTACAGCTTCAACTCCTAGGGTTATTAGCTTGCAACACAAAATGAGGTATATCGTAGGTACATATTATATTATTTATAATAATAATGATATTATTATGATACTAATTGTCGAGTAAATTCTTACCCTTGAACCTGCATGTCCATTGTCCAGCTTTAATTTTGAAAAAAACAAAAAACATAGTGTTATCGTATACTTTAAATTTGACAATGTCGCAGCCTATTATTTAGTATACGCAGTCGTGTCACAAATAATCTTAATCGTATACGCAACCAGGTTGGATTCCACCGGTGTATATGTAGCTATAGGTAGGCCTAAAGTATACTTGTTTATGGATGGGCCTCTATATCTATCGAATTTAATAATAACTACTAAATTATGATTTTATTGTTCAGTTTTCTTTAGCAGTTTTTTTTTTCATAAAAATACAAAGAAAACGTAAGTTATCAAACTCCTAAAAAACGCTACTCAGTCATCAGTGGCTAACCTAGGGCTATTTAGTTGAGGATGCTGTAGCCCCTCCCCCCTCACATGATATTGCATGAAAATTAACCCGTGGAGGCAATGCCCCGCACTCTACATATATATATTCATTTAAAGTCATACAAACAAAAACAAATATTTATTTACTCAAGTTTCATTTTTCACTACAATTATATACTCTCTATAAGTGATTGTAGTTCAGCGCATATACTGTAAATTGTGTATGATAATCGTACCAACGTACAGACATAAATCGTTTCCCATATGTTTGACATAGGTATAATATAAAATAATTATAAACTTTTCCAAATAAATAAATAAGAATTACAGTTGAATTTTAAAAGGTTTGTTAATATTTTAGGAATCAATTTTATTGCATTATTTATTTCGGGGGTTATTACATGTCTTAGTGCCTCTCTCCCCCTAGTTACGCTCATGCTGTAAGACAGTCAGTCAGCACCGCCCACGGACTTTAGGGACGACTGAAAAGCACCTAACAAATGTATTATAATATTACCTACGATTGTTTATACGATATGCATGTATACAAACCATGCATGTGTGTGTGGGATTTGGTAACAGATCAAACGGTTGTAAACGACCTAAAATGGTGTTCCTTAATAATTCATGCACACAATATACATACATATATAAAGTAAGTATTTTATTATACATGTAAATATAATTTTATTTTTCCCAGAAATATGTTTATTATTGTATAGACTTATATAACCATAAATAATAAATATATGGCTGGATGAGAATAAAATGAATTATAGGTACCTACTTACACGGGCAATGGGCATACGATATGGCTTCAAGAGTTGATGTTAAGTGTTAAGTGCCCATAATATTATTGGTACCTAGGTAAGCAATAATAATATGTGAGATTGCCGCTGTTTGGTCACTTGCGAATATTCTTCTTTTTTTTTATATCGAAATTTCCTGACGAAAATATTATAGGTACATCGATGCATCGTTACACTACTTATAATAATCGTCACATCCTCGACGGTTTTTTTTTTTTATACACATCGGCGACAAGTACTGAATATTGTACTGCGTTCCTATGTACGTGATGCACATGTTTTATCAGCTTACGTTATTGTAAGTATACAGGGTGTTCCAAATTTCATGTGACAGCAGATTTCAGCATGTTCTACTCAAATTAGGAAAAAATGACCTATGTGAAAACTTATTTGAATCACATACTCTAAACTAATTTGATATTAATTTTTTTTTTTATTAGTTAAAAGGGGGGGATTTTAGGGGTAACTTTTAAAATTCAAATGGGAATCTATATTTTTGAAATATGATTGATATAGGATTTTTTTTTTAATGAATTTT
>NW_019104148.1:104792-131905 GCF_001856785.1 Myzus persicae | reverse complement strand
ATTATACTATAGATAAACTCAATAAAGCAATGTCCTCCTATTATGTTTATAGCTTATAGAATCAAAAACCGCTGATAGATTTTAACGAATGTTTCGAAGATTGATTTGCGTCTATCAATTTGATAATTATTTGAAAAATTACAAACATTATTTGTATTATATCTACCCGGTGGATTCTATGCACTTTCTTGGATAATACCATAAAATATAATTACCTAATGTTTCAGTATAAATTGATTTGGTGCAAAAAAAGAACCATTTGGTATCTAAATCTAATAGGTAATGGCGTTTATAATTCATGGAAAAATTGATCACAGAATAGAATCTCTTCTGCCTTAGAGATTATGGTGAATAATTACTTTTTCATATTTATTTTACTGTAAGTAAAAAAAATTGTCGGAAATGGATTTTTACGCCTATCGAATAATGATCCTAAAAAATACTAAAAATCATTTGCTTCATTCAAATATTCAATCAATTCATCGTTAATATGTATGCGATAATTGAAACCGTTGTTTCCTTGTTATATACCGTTCAGTCAACCAAAGCTCAAAGTTGATTAATATATTCTTCTGAGAGATTGATTTGAAAATCATTTTTATCATATGCTCTAATCTTTCTTTTTATTAATTTATCTTTAGACTCAGAGTTAATGTTCTTAAAGGTAATTATTATTAAAATTATTTAAATCATTATATTAGTTTACAGGTTAGACATTGAAGGTCTGAAATTTTTTAGAAGAGGAGCCTAATGAGTAACACTTCGGAGACAAATGCAAATAATTATTATATGTACCTAGATAGAAGATATTATAATAATTATTAGATGTATGTGAGATATACAAAGTATTTGACAAAAATTCGTTTTATCTACCATATTACTAAACTTTCCTTAAATAAATTAGGTATAAAAGATCAGTTTGATACATCAAAAATTAAATAAATTAAATACCTACAATTTTGTTTACCCTAAAATGTTTCATTACGAAGTACACAATAACAAGATACACTAAAAACGTACTATGCAGCATAACAACTCCCTCGGGTTTTTACAAATTATTAATGAATTGAGAAAAAAATTTTAATTAAAATTTTGCAATATCAAATTTTTTTTTGCTTGTCTAAAATAAATTAAAAGTTAAGCTATTGATTTCCATTGACAATTAAGTATTAACTGAGTTATGTATTTTTAAGTCTCATAAAGAAAATTAATAATATTATTATAAACTGCAGGGTAGTCGTTTTTCTTCGATGGTACACGATGTACAAGTTACGACCTTACAGTGTTGCCTATATATTTACATTAAAAAAAATTTTGATTTCAAAAAAATCAGTTTACAGGATCGAAATCGTTGGCGAATACTCCACGGCCATGCGAGTGACGTTTGAATTTGTACCCATATACATAGTTCTCGAATCCCTTACCAGTAATGGCCCTTTGAAATAACACAAACAAATAAGTGTGTAATAGCCAATAGGTACGTTTTCCATTTTTTGAACGTATTCGTTTGCCAAATAAAATACCCGGAGTACGCACGCTTAGGAACATCGATATGCTCAGACCTACGTTAGCATGAGAATATTGGGATAACGTTGATAACCTTCAAACATACATGATTTACAAACGTCGGATGGTGTATTGGATCGGTTCAGTGTCAGCTATCGCCACGAGCGGTAGAAACACAATATAAACTCAATACAACATTAATATTATGGGTACAGGTACTCCGCACGGGCATTTGCCCCTTATCGCGTTGCCTATCGCAATACAATGTACGATGTACAACTACCTACGTAGGACGTACAGGACCTGTGCAGCAGCTGTCGTGCCGGTCACGCGCTCGCAAAACTCTCGTTGGTCGAACCGGCGTGGTAGGAAGTTCGCCTCGACGGCGCTAACGGGAGAGGATAAAAATAATACTATACGCATTGTAGCGCAGTGTACCTATCACGATAAATCTCGGCGAGGCGATGTATGCGGAGCGGCACGCGTAATATTTAATTTACGACGTTTAATCACAATAATATTATATTCCCACAGCGCAATAATGCGATATCTATATTGTAGATGGTATGGGCGAGAAGAGCGTACCCTCGCGCGTTACTGCAATGTGCCCACCCGACCCGAATCAACAGCGGTGGTATTATACCTACAGCAAAATATTAGGTATGATCACGGCGGCGGTTGATGGGGGACTTGGCCACAGTCAAAATGTACACCGCTGACCTTATAGCACTGCCGCGTCCGTCTGTTAGGTTTGGTCCGGTACTTTAGTACGCAGTTTTCGAGGACGAGATTAATAATAAATCGGGAAATAATTAATATATATACACACACACATTGTTGTATAGTTTTTTTATTTTTAAACGTGTCTTACATATGATAGTTACGCCCTAATAATTATTTAAATTTTAAAAAATAAAAAACTCTCGGCAAGTGTCGAGGCTGGTGCTTTAAAATTTGAAAGTATAATTATAAATCATCGCATTTTATGCAGAATACATATAATATGTATACCTGTATACCCGGACCCGGTTTACTATGTATTTCCTAGAGTTTATATCTACATATTATTAAACATATGATGGGAGTAAAATAGGACTTTCATTGAGTGCGCATTTTAAATGGATTTATTACTTAAGATCACATATTATATCTGTATCAAAATTAAGCCTGAATTTTCTACCTGCCGGTTATTATCTTATAGTTGAAACATAGAACTTACAAATAACTTTATAATACAAAGTCAAGTTTTTTTCTGAAATGACATATAGCAGGTATTATAATATGGGTGATTATCAAAAGAAATTAAATTTCGCAATTTTTTTCGCAATATTTTAATGGGTTTTCCTTGCGTTTAAGGAAACTTTTGTAAAAAAATCTGTAATTTTATTCATAATGATATTATTATGACAAAATAACACTTAAATAGTATACCTAAATTAGTTCCAGTCAGATATTTATTTATTTATGTATATAAAGAGAGAGCTACATGGTTACATATTTTGAAAAATTTTTAAAAAATAAAAAATGAAAGTTTTATATCAAATATAAATGTACTACTGTTCTATTTTTAATGATAATCAATTTCAACTTTTATTCCTATTATCATCTCATATTCTCATCACATCGTACACTCATCTTCTTATAGGTTACATTCTTTACATCTTGTTATAAATGAGTGACTCTGTTCAATGTTAAAGTGTCATACATTTCTAGCTTGGTTACAATATACACCCAAGTAATCGGGGTTTGGTTTTTAGGGTTCACCCCATCCCCCCCCCCAAAAAAAAACAAAACAAAAAATTAACCTTTGATTACGTAAATATTAAAATGTAACTCCATTTAGAAATACGGGCAACTCAATAATCCCCCCTCCCCCTTCACCTAAAATCTGTTTTACAACGGGCTTGTATGAACATAAATAACTATAAAAAAATTGTATTTGTATATTTTTTTGTTACGGAATAACTTATTTAAGTTGAATCTAATTTTCAATTTTCAATCCTTTGCTGTAAAATGTTTAAATTTTAAAAATCTTCGAATATTCTACTCACATGATGGGAGGAGTGCGGAGAACACTTTTGCTGGAAAAATATTAATGATTGACAGCCGTCTGTAAAGTGTTAAGTACAAAATACAAATTGGGCATCCCTACAAATCTTTAAAAACTCGCCACCCTGGCAATGAACTCATAGCCCCAACCTAAATACGCCCCTGTAGAGGGGAGCAGTAATCTTACTAAATATATTTCCATATCAATCACTTCATATTATGATGAAAAACGTTTGATTTGAATTGGCACAAAACTCAGGACACCCGATACCATTGCAGACCAACTACACCATAATAGTAATATAATATATTATGTCTCTCTCACTGTATTTTTACTCTATGGTTGACACAAAATTTTTAAAACAAACAAAGTTTTAGAACATAAACTATGTCATTTGTATCAAACATTTTTTTCTTATTTTCAATTAAAATAAATTTTAAAAAAAAAAGCGACTGAGTGGGTATCTCTCAATTGTCAAAAATTGAAAACTGAAAATATCAGTAAACAGCTCAAAAAAAGTTAAAATATTTTGAAAACTTTATCAAGTATAGGAAACAACAAAATATAAACATTTAATTTGAATTTCAAGTATCTTCAGTTGTTTGTTATTTTAGATTGAGTGAAAATTCAATTTTGTGGAAATTTGAACTTCAAACGCTCATAAAAATTTAATATAAATTACTAGTAGACATTTTTTTTTATAAAAGTAGACAAACTTATGAATAATCTTGTATTACATTTTCAAATCTTATATTTAAAAAGAAATTTTTTTATGAATTTCTAACTCAAAATAATTTTCAAATGTTCATGATTTTTAATTATTTTGTAAAAATTTGAAATTCAGACGCTTATAAAAACATATTGTGGAATTACTTTTTTTTATTTCCTTTAACTTATGAGGAACGTTGTATTATTATATTTTTAAGTTTTTTGACAATGCTAACAATTTTTTATAGACATAAAATAACGTCAAGACTTTAAAATATTTTGAAATTCGTATAGTGGATCTATAAGATTATCTGTTTTCGAGTTACATCAAAAACCAAAATCGATATTTCTGAAAACTGATTTTGCGTAAAATTCCCGTTTTTCCAGACTCTTTTGAAAACTCCTGGGAATTGTTATTTTGACTTCCCGAATTTTTCCAACTAGATTCACTTTCCCACCGGAAAAGACAAAGAAGTTGGAAATCAAGGCATTAAATTGACACAAATAAAGAAAAATAAAAAAAAAATAAAAACACACATCATTGTAAAATCAATACATTCACCGTTTCGCTCAGAATCTAATAATAATTCAACACTGTAGAAACACTGAAGCACATTGTGCTAAGGTGAGCGAAGCGAGGTGAGTATTTCCTTTCACTTATCAGTGCTTTTTTTTTTTTTTGTTGTATGTCTAGTGCCTGCTTTATTTTTACTTTGAACTTAATAATCGATCTTCGATCAAATTATTTCCGGCGTCAACGGCCGTCGGTCCTTGAATGTCACTCAGAATTGGTCGTTACGGTTACACAATCAAATTCCTTATTCGTTTTTAAAACTCGTAAGTAGAAATAAGGACTACAAAAAAGTTAGCTTCCTGGTTTGGAAGGTGCATTCTAGGTTATTATATGTGGTTATCGGGGGTGAGGGAGGTGTTAACGTAGAGGCCTAATCAAATCTGGTAACAATAAAGTCTGGCTCTCAGAATTATAAAGTGACTATAAATGCCCTATAAGTTTATAACTGTCATAATTGTGAAATATACTTTTCTTAACTTTTAAAGGAAAATACATCTCCAACATTTTTTTAATAGTTTAAAAAACAAATCTTAGTTTCAAATATCCATAAATAGCCCAAGAGTCAATATATCTGTAAAATTGAATCATGTACAGAAAATGATTATACAATTGATTAAAAAAAACCTGGTAACTAGATGTCGCTCTACTATACAGTAGGTTACAAGTGGGTTTTAAATTGTCAACCCTTAGCTATAAGATTTAAAATTTTTAACAATACAATTATTTGTAAATTTTGAATAATATGAATTTCGTCAGAATTTGTTTTTTTTTTTTAAACAATGCTTATGTATTTTTAATATTTTTACAATTGATATTAAAGAAATGTATATTCAGAAGCCTTGTATTACATTTTCAATCTTTTTGACAAAACAAATACAATTTTATTGACAATTATAGAAAAAAATATAAAAAAATCCAAAATTTTAAATGTCCTTAAAGAGCTCAAAACGAGTCAAAATATATGAATTAATAATCTAAACATGTGGGGTACATTTCAAGTGTATGCAGTTATTCGTTTTTGAATTACAACGAAATTAAAAAATTGAAATATGAGAAACATAGTGCATATTGCTCATCAAAATTTAATTTGACTTTTAGGTAGAAATTTTTTTTTATAAGGTAGACAAACTTATAAGGAATCTTGTATTAAATTTAAAAATCTTAGATATAATAAGACAATTTTTTGTAAATTTTTAACTCAAAATAATTTTCAAATTATCATGATTTTTAAGAACTTTGTCAAAATTCTAAATGATATATTATAATAGATTTACGCTCAATTTTTTTTTTATTTCCACTCACTTACGAGTAACTTTGTATTTATTTTAAAGTTTTTTGACCAAGTGAAAAATATTCATAGACATTAGTATAAAAAACAAATAATATTCGAACATTTCATATGCCTATAAATAGTTCAACACGAGTTAAGATATTTTTGAAAATTGTATGGTGTATAGAAAACACCGTTAAACATTCAGTGAAAATTGCATGTATCTACAATATTTGCTTTTGTAAACTATTGGGAATTTTTTACTTATGACCTCCCAAAGTACCAACTAGATTCACTTTCCTGCCAGAAATGATGTTGTTGGAGAAAATCGATGTACTTTTATTGTCCCAAAACGTGATGACGAACAGACAAACACAAAAAAAAAAATGAAATAAAAGAACATATATCATTGTAAAATTAATACATGCATCGCTCCTTTCAGAATTTAAAACATACACCATTATAAAATCAATAGATCTATTGCTCTGCTCAGAATTTATGATATATTGTGCTAAAAATTAAATTTGTATTATTAAACAAACTTAACAGACAACTTGGGTTGATTAAAAAAATTAATGCGCAGTGTTTGCTGGTTTCTATAAAAATACCTATTATTTTGAATTAAGTAAAGATAATATTTTTCATCTGAACTTAGAAAAAATTCAATTATTCATTAACTTTTTTTATGAAAATACTATTTTATGAATCAAATTGATACATTTTTAAAAATACCAGTTAAATTAACTAGCAGCTCCTAAAATACCCTAATTTTTATACAACTTATTTAAATTAATATTATACATCGACATTATTTGGCAAATTGGCTAAATTGATTAACTCACTTACTTATTAGTTATTTCATACTAACACACATTTGAATGGTTGCCAATTGAAATACTAAAGGAACATAATAATACATTATGACTTATAACTTATATATACATGTACCTTTTTTTAGTATTTATTAAGCACCTATTTTAAATTAAAATTTTTTTAATTGTTATAATTTAAATTTTTAAATGACCGCTATTAAAAACTATTTTACATTAACAATACCGAAAAAAATGATATTTGCTGAAGATTTGAAAACTTAGATTACCGCCAATGCTTACTCAAATATTTATAAACTTCTACAGGAAGCCTCAACAATCCGTTGTCAGCGCTCTTTAACTCCTATGGGCAGAATAAAACATGGATGTGATATACAATAGTTAGGTTTTATAAAATTCAACGACGTGTCTATTATAAATATTGAAAAAGATTTGGTGCAAAAGGTGAATAATAAGGACATAATCAGTTAATGTTTTTTTAAATAAAAATCGATACATTGTATGAAATAAACATATTATGTTCCGAGTACCTATTTGTGTGCCTATACTATATGTAGGTACATATAAATGTGAAATGAGTTTTTTACTAATGGCTATTCTCAGAAACAACTTAACCGATTTAAATTTAAGTTATATCAATAGATTCATTTAGACTCGGTGGATGTTGATAGTTTATTTTCTAACAACTATAGGTATGTGTTTTATTTATACATACAGTTGTCGTTGGTTACAGAGACATAAAAGGAAAACAAAATGGTATAGACTAGAATCATCTATGCATTGATTTTTGATTTTTTTAAATTAAAAAAAACATATTGTACATAATTTATTGATTATCTTTTAATTATACTATAGATAAACTCAATAAAGCAATGTCCTCCTATTATGTTTATAGCTTATAGAATCAAAAACCGCTGATAGATTTTAACGAATGTTTCAAAGATTGATTTGCGTCTATCAATTTGATAATTATTTGAAAAATTATTTAAACCACATTCGAAAATTTGCCGACTGCTATATCCAAACAGCCATAGTTATTATATTATATACTAACTAATCCAGTACGATGACGTTGCATTTAGAAATTAAATGATTCCCATGGAATTACCCCGTCTTAAGGGGTGGTTTTGGCCAAATATAAAATACAGACCTAAGATTATATCCAATCGTAATAACTATTTTATAGAATATAGTGTTTAGAATACCTGAATACCTATCTATTATTTACCTGTTGACTGTTGTTTTCATCGTGACTTTCGTTGTCGTGATTGGTAATAGGCAATACTCGCAAATAGGGCAATAGTCTATTGTAGATGTATTAAAGTATGAATTTTCGATATTTGTTGACCTTCACTTCTAAACATATTACAATTATTTATTAAGTTTATAAGTTAAAATCAAAGTTATAAATGTTATAAATATTATAAATAATTACTTACAACCAAATTTCAATTTAAAAAAAAAAACAGTTTACCAGTTTTTCTTATAGTTTGATTCCAGTGAAAACCTACATTAACTTTTATAAAATAAGATTTTAAAATACGATACATCTTATTTTCCAAAAGAAGTTTAACAATCTTATTATTTGTTTTCGTCTTTCGACAAATTTAACTCAAATTAGTTTTAAAAAAGCTTATTCGGATACATTTCACAGGATCATGATCTCCTTTATTATTTTCTTTATGACACAGCTGCTTTAATCTATATTTATTAACATTTTATGCTGTCTTATTATTACTATTCATTACTATGTTACTACGTTATGCTTAGACTGAATACTAGTATATAAATGATCTACGATTTTATGTATTATTATTACTATCAACCTTATTCGTGTTTTATTCATTGTTTTTGAATTAAAGCACTTAAATACAAGGAAAAAAAGAAATTTCAACGAATACAC
The DNA here is from genome assembly GCF_001856785.1 of Myzus persicae. Lineage (NCBI taxonomy): Eukaryota > Metazoa > Arthropoda > Insecta > Hemiptera > Aphididae > Myzus > Myzus persicae. The sequence goes on along the minus strand of NW_019104148.1, from coordinate 123,064 downwards.
GAAAATAATTATAAATAACATCTTATAGGGTATATAATAAAATATAAATATTTAATATACATATTGCTTCCTTTGGAGTCAGGCCATTTAGGCAATTTTTAATTTTGTCATAAATTTTATTTAACTAAAAAGTTTTATTTTTACTCATTTATCTGGGTCTTACAATTAATATAATTTATATGATAAGCCGTGATTATATAATATTAATATTAAAAACGAAATACCAAGATGGCAAGATGCCACACTTTAGTTAAAGTAGGTAGGTAGGTAGGTAGGTACCTATATATTATAATAAACTGTAAATTGTTTACTTTATTTTATATAGGTACATACAATTTGTTAGATTATTGAATGGTATGAATTGACATACAAAAAAAAGCAGCTACCAAAAGGACGACACTTTATACATTTACCATAGTTTTTAATTTAAATAAATTTTGCAACAAATCCATAGCAATATATATTAGTATAGATACGATTATTAGACTAAAAGAATAAAAATGCAGAATAAAAAATAAATAGTATAATATTAGGTTATTAATCAAATATTTAAGTTTACAGCTTATAATTAAATAACTGTTTATAAAATATGGGTAGGTAGTTAATAAATTCAATAGTTATTTTTATTGATTTATTACTATGTAAGTATTACCATTAAATATTAGTATAAGTGAACAATAATATTATGATATTTAAATATATTTGGTAGTATTTATCAATTATTAAGGTTCAAATGTTAAAGGAGCCAGATAAAAATGATGAATATTATATATTTTAGTTGAAATGTATTTGATTTTGCGGTAATTGGAGAGCTAAAACTACTTTTGAGGAACTAATTTGATTGTAAAATACACTAATTGTGCCCATTTATACTGAGATATCATTAGAGCCAATAATTAGTTTTCTAGTAGTCTTAACATAATTAACTGGTTGGATACAAAATAGATTAATGTATGGAATGATTTTATGTGACACTAAAAGGTGCAAGTTTGTGTATGTGAGTAAGTAATGCACATGCACATGCAATGAAATAAAATATATTTCCCTGCTCTAATTTAGTATAATACTCGTATAATATGTACACGTCACAATTTATTTTAACGTTACATAAAGTGACACTATAATTTCAAACGTGCTGACCTTTGAATATATAATATTTACATTGTTATACATTGTCACATATCCGGGTAATTATTCCGAAATAACTCTTTAAGTTCACAATTATGATTTATGAGTAACAGAATCAGCGTATGCAGAATTCAAGATAATATAGAGAATACTAGATGCCTAACCTATATAAAATACGTGACCTATAATAGTAAATTATATTTTAAGACTTTCGTGATGTAAATAGATATTGTTCATAAAATAGTTCCTTTTCAAAATGTCTGTAAAACAAAGATTTACATTTTATTTTCTGTATACATTCACGTTGAAAGTAAACGTTATATCGACAAATACGCCGATTTAACGACGCGTATAGTGGTTGAAGGGCACTAAATTATATTTATTTTATATATTCATTCAGAACGGGATTCGCTCTTATGGATTAGGATATTGGGCGTGTTCAGTGTTCTGTGATTTGTCTGAGTATATAAAGAATGGAGAACGTAAAACCGAGCTCACAGAGTCGTTGTTGGAGTTCAATTGTTGTTGTAATCCATAATTTTAATTGTTATTCTTTGTCCACTGGAAACAGTTTGACGATTATTTGCGAAAAATGGCATCTTCTATCAAAATTGATAATGGCTTCGCCATCAAACTTTCGTCTCATCAACTGGTACACAATGTTTTATTCATTTTAATTAAATATTATTAATATTTGATTTTTTATACAGTTGTATTATACCCAGACTGGGCATGTGTAGGCTTTTTGAGGATTGTAAATTTTTTTTAAATCATCCCTTTTTTAAAATCAAAATTAAATTTTAATGTTTTATACATATTCATGTTTGGATAATCAATAATATATAGAACTGCAAATTAAAAAGCTTTTGGAAAATTATTAATTCTTTTTCATAATATTATGTATAATTTATTAATGTATTTTCCAATTTAACTCAAAATTAAACTTCATAATTTTTACTGATAAACCGTACAAACACAATTTTAATAAATAAATTACATTGAAAATGTTGTTAGGATTTATCCAATTTATTTATTATAATATAAAAATTATAATACTTACAACTTAATGTTTTGAATTTGATCAACCAATATGTGAAAATATTTTAAACTATTTCTTTCATTTTTGTTAAAACCTTTATCATATATTTATATTATTTGTTGATCATTATTGTATTAATAATACCTTTATTTTTTTACTTCAACAATATAAACTCTAAATTTTTATCATGTATCTCTAAACTTAAAATAATTAGTCCAACACCCATGAGTCCGATGCTTGATTGTATAAAACATCCCATCAATAAATTAAGAAAAAAAATTTCCAAAAAATTTTAAACAAAAACCTATGCATCTTTTTTGTCAGTTAAATCTTATTAAGTAAAAAAAGAGAGCATTTTCCGCATTTTTCAAATATTTTTCTAAAATCAGTTACTGTTTTGCAGTAGTTACCCACTTTTTATTCATGAAAGTATTTAAAAATAAATACGACATTTAATATGAACTCAAAAGCGCAGCAAAGAAATAACAAAGAAATCTGTTTTACTGAAATGTGTGCTATTTATAAATTAATATATTTGTATTTCAGTTCAAGAAAAAGATCTACTACAGTAACAGCATGGACGATACAAACCAAGCAAAATTCAGTTACAGCATAGTGCCCACCACTGCCAAAGATAAGCATACGGTGGCTGCTTTCCTAAGAAAATTCTTTTTCCGCGATGAACCATTGAACGTAGCTATACAGTTATTGGAAGAAACAGACTCTGCAGCTAAACTTGAAAATTACTGCATTAGTTATTTACAATATGGTATAAATACTATGGACTTATTGCATATTTAATAAGTTGTTGTAGACCTTGTATTGGAACTAAAATTTGCATAATAGGAGGAATATTTAAATTTAAAAAAAAAAACCAAAAAATTAGAAGAGATAATACAATATTTAGAATATATTCCAGAAACCAATAATTATTATTTATCCACAATATCATATAATTTAATACCTAACACGTTTTTATTGTATAATGTAACTATGTATAAATATAAATTATTATAAACCTTAATTTATTTGTATTTATATTTGTTAACTTTTTTATATTCAGGAATGACATTTATGGCAGTATCTCAAACTGGTGATATAATGGGTGTCATTTTGAACAACATAATGCATAGAGACGACGTAGAAGAAGACGACGAGGATGGTGAAACATGCAATGACAATTTGAAGTTTAAGGACATTGTGGTTCTGTTGGACAAAATCAAACGAGAAGCAGACGTATTTGCCCAATATAAAAATGTAAATCGTATATTGGAAATAAAAATTGTTACAGTAAATGAAGCTTATAGAGGCCAAGGAGTATGCAAGGCGCTCGTCGATAAAACCAAGTACGCAAAAAACTCGTATTAATACGCATATCCTATTTGATAAATATGATGCCATATGACATTCGGTACTATAGGGTTCTATACCTAAACCAAAAGTTGAACTATTAAATTCAATACATATTGACGCGACCGTGTTTCAATTTTAATATTTAATAATGACGGTGAACAATATAGTTCATTAAATCATTAATTATTGCAATAAATTAAAATTCATATAGATATAATAGATATAAGTGTATTAAATTGAATTGCTTATCTGTGATTCGTTGAAAAGAAATTTCATTAGAAAAAAATATAAATATATGTGTTTATAAAAGCTCAAGAATATAATACAAATATTAAATTTAGGTTTATATTGCAGTAAATATGTATTTTACTGTATGCAATTACAAATAATATTAAAGTGATATTTGAATTTTTAGAGAATATGCATTGGAAATGGGTTGTCAAATGATTTACGTGGAGTGCACCAGTCATTATTCTGCCAAGGCAGTCGAGAGACTTGGGTTTCAATGCATTTATTCGCTGGCCTATAACGATTACGTTAACGAACATGGTGAGATGGTGTTCAAAACACAATCTCCACACAGAGGTGCCAAAGTGTATGTGCTGCCTTTGTAATAATATAACCATTCGATTTGAATCTCTACACAATTCACCCACCTCCTTTACAATAACAATAATAATCATTAGTCGTTACCAGTACCGTATTTTTTTGTATATAATTTTTGAATTTTTTATAATGTACCAGACTATTATGTTCAACGAAAAATCAAAATTATAAACTACGAGTAAATATATATAATGTTATTGTACTTTATTTGTAATTGTTGATTTATATAAAAAGATATTTTATTGATTTTGCTTTGTCTACTGTTACACTGTTATGAATTTCTTGTTCGAAATTTATAATATGATTATATCTTTAAAGTTGATATATTTCTATGTTTCATAAAGAATAATACTAAGCGAATTATTATTATTATTATTATTATATATTTTTTTTTGTTACATATATTATGATATTGTGTATTTAATAAAAGAAATATTCAAGTTTTAATACCTACTTATTAAATAAATATTTAAGTGTTTATACATGATCATAATATTAATATTAGTATTTAAAAAAATATGTGGAATAAAATAAAATAAAATGTTGACAGATAAAAAAATAAACCTGAGGAACCTCTCTTGTTTCGAATATACTTAGTCATTGAGCATCGTAGTTCACTGTGGTCTGTAATGGACGTGTTCATTTTGAATTCAATGATAAATAATTGTAGGTATACAAAAACAATTGTGGTGGAGTCAGAACGACAGACGTCTTTTTCTTTAGTTATATTTCTAGTGTATCAACCTCTATTTCTACGATATTTGTTTTACTATCGGTAGGTAATATATTTTTCTATTAGTAATCTATTAGGAGATTTAATAAGTTGTTGCCCTAGACATCACATAGTTAAATAATTTATATTTTAATTATATATCGTAGTATCACAAAAGTATATTATTAATTACTCAATACCTAATATAATCATATTAGATCATACAAATATTATCATTATTTATATAAGGAAAAGTCGACGTAGATAGAATGAAGTGAATAGGTTCGTATTTTCATAATAGCTTAAAATGAATAATTTAAATAAGCATTTAGAACAATCTGTTATCAAATAACATACATAAAAAATAATAATTTACATTTAAATATTATTTTACAAATTTAACAAATTAGACAAAAATAGTTATATTTCGTATAAATATTCAATTTTGTCAAAAGCGGAAATTAATATGTAAAAAAAATATTCTGCAAATATATTTTTAATATTTTATACAGTAGTAACAGAGATCACATAAGGACCCTTATTTTAAATTGTTATACTTTTGACCAAAATAACATTTTTTATCGATATAATTTGAAATAAAATTTAAAAATTTCGAAAATGTCAAATTTATTCAATTAAATCAAAAAGACCAAAAATATTTTGAAAATTATCCTATGTCTAGCAATATAAATAATTGGTTATAATGTCAAGTCTCTACGGTTATTTCTATCTGAATTATCAAGTAGCACAAATTTGTTGATAAAAAATGAAAAATAAACACTCACACTCTCACACATATAATTGCAAAACCATATATATTATTATTATAATACATTATTTGCACCTTTATAATAATCTAAAACAAAGTATTTTCAAATTAAATCGTTTATTAACATTGTTTTTTAAATTAAAATTATATTTCACTAGACGTATGTGACATTTCAGTTTTGTATCTATAAATTCAAATTAAATGAAATATGTAATTTTTGGTATTCTTTCAGCTCTATATTTTAGTACTTATCACATTTTAAAAACACTAATGGATCTTAAAATTTTTTTTCTAGTTTCTTTAACCGGTCTAGTAATGTTTATAAACGTTGTCCGTGTCACTTTATTAATATCTTATTCTTAGACATTACTTTGAAAAAATCTAAAACATATTAAAAATGTAATTAAAATATGAATAGGTACCTAATTAATTAGTATTTATATATTTTTTAATGGTGTAATCATTTTTATTATTTAATCAGATTAGAAACCATAAAAATTTTTATACTCTATGCCTAACATAATCTTTAAATGTATAGAAGAATTTCTCAACTTTCTTAAAAAATAACTTGTTATTTAACTTTTAAGTAAATATTCTATGCAAAATTATAAATGTATAATTAAGAAAGCTAATTTAAAAACTAAACAACTTAACCTTAGAAAAGTTTGTGCTTACATAACATTTATAACAATGCATCTGCAGAGTTAAAAATGTATTTATCAAGATGGTGAATACTTCTATGAGAAATTTAAATTTAAATATAGGGCTCATAGGTGTGACTTAACTTCAAAGATACCACATTGTATAAACTACAAATAATAGCTTAACATAATTTTCTGCTGCTCGATGACAGTAAAATATCGCAAGTTTATTTTTTAAAAATTTAATTAATTTTCATGTCAGACACTATCTCATTTTTGAATATCAGAGGCTCCAATAACTTCAGCAACCCTTGAAGTTTCGCCTCGTGCTAAATCAACCCCTCAGAACTTAAGTGCAGATTGAGTGTCTATTTGTTTCCTAACTAACTAATTGTAATTCATAAACAAATTATCCATACACAAAACAAAATACTTATTTTAAACGGTTAATTTATTAAATTCATTTAAATGAATTTTACATTTTTTGACGTTACATAATAAAAAAAACCTTTATTAAAAAATTTAATCTATTTTGATTCACAGGTAAAATAAGATAACAACCATACTATTATTTATTAATCTATTAAAAAAAAAACCCTCAACACTATTGATCATTAACTTTAAATTATGGTCGCATATTATAAACCCAAAGTCTGCGGCAATATGTCAATATCGTACTAAAGCTATGATGGCGAGAAAACTTAAACATACCTAAAATATCATACATTTGGGGTTTTTATAGGTAAAAATATATGATTTTATTCTTTCTGTCATAACTGTAATAATTATTGCTCAATACTATATTTTATCTGGTGCTGGTAGTTTTGAAATATTTCGTATGCTCATATTTCAAATTTCTGAACATTGAATAAACCGAGGAATAAATATGACGTGTTTTTGTTGTTGAACGTCACATAAAAAAAATAAGCCAACCTTTTAAATTTAATATACCTATTGCAATGATTAAAGAATCCAAAAGAATCCAAGTGTTAGAAAAATGTCTATGTGAAATGTCAGCAAAAAAATAATAAAATGAACTACTCATAGCTAATACAGTTGATGTTAATTCAAAATGTGTTGAAAAAATATCTCCGCAAATAATTATTAAGATAAAGTGGTCAGTGAAGTGTAAGATGAATCATAAATGCGTAGAATACATATGATGAGAATTCGTTAGAGCATAATATTATTGTTATTTGACTTACTTCGGGAACTCCAAAAATGTGTTTACTTGTACTCTTTAACTTTTTAGAATTCAACTTTTAATTATTTTTATAGTATAATTATAATTATATAACATGATAAACTCGTATTCCACGGTGATTCGCATAATGAGGATACAAATCTGAGAGTGTATTTATATAATTATAACGTATGTCAATATATGATTCTTCAACTCTTCAACACCATACATTTGTAAATTATAATTATATTATTTTTACATTAAGTGTATTTTAAAACGGTTGTAACGTTAGGTATTGAGACTTACAATTTCAATACGCAATGCATATAATGTAAATCGTTATGCATTTACCCATTTACATCGTATTCGTAAATATATTCAATGCATTTTCAAACTAGTAAATTATTTGTATGCGAGAGGACAAAATGTATGAACCACCAAAGTGTTTATATTAATTGTTAATAACTATATAACATGCTATTCTATCGTTTGAACTGTGAAATTGGTTTTTATTTAGACACTCGCGCTGTATTGAAGTCGTCTCGGGTAGCACACCCAGCTCCTGCATGTATTTTACTGGTTTCTACTAATATTTATTTACATTCTAATTCAGTAAACGCATAACACATACAAGAAACCTACCTATCTAATACTTACGTATAGGTGTGTTAAAATCGAAATGTTTTAGATTTTTATTTGTTACAAAATTTCATTTTTTTTTATGATATAGATTGTAGTTGCACATAAACACATTTCCCACCCAATAACCTTGGACTGTTTGTGTATCAAATGTATTTCATATAAACGTTTATTACTACATGAAATTGATGAAAATTCATTTGCTGGTGTTATCTTTATTTCCGTAGGTAATATTGTGCGTCATGAAATCTTGTAGAGCGCCACATAATTATTCAATACCTACATATTCAAATACGATAACGTTTTTATTGAATTTACTAAATGTATTTCACTAATCTACAACAGTTTACAAGTGTTTCACAGTACAGTATATTCAGTACTCCAATGTAATGTGTTTTTGTTTAAAATGTTAAGGATATATATGGTTCAAGAAAGAAAATAAATTCGTTTCAGCAACAATAAGTTTGGTATTAAGTGATAAGTAAATCATATAATATTGGAGGTAACACTAATGTATGAATTTATTATTATATAGTTTTACACTTTTACGAATTAAGTGTCAATAAGGTTTTTTAAATTACTTAGGTACTATAGCTGCACTATTAAGTCTTAATCTTGTCAATTTTATCATAATTTGTATTTATCATTTATCATTTCACTAAATATATAAATTAATTTTTTTAACAGTAAGACACACTGTGATAAATATACCATTAACTATTGTGACGTTTGATATAAGTTTATAATATTATTATAAACATTTTAATTCCCAATTTTTTTAAAGCATACCAACGATTAAGTTATTTTGGTAAATACATGTAACATTGTAGAGTTTAATAAAAATTATAATGACGTAACTGCTTATCTCATTTATAAAGACTGTACTACATTTTAGCGATACATTATTCCTCCATGAATCTATAACCATTAACCATACAATTATATAAATATTTAAGACGTATGTTTATGCTATTACTTATTATACATTTTGAAGGAATATTACTGGCACTCATGTTTATTATACTGCCAGGTCACATACAGATATAGACAATGATAAATGATTAAATATAATATTCTAATATAGCATTTACCTATTCTATAAAATATTATTTAATACAGTAATCCCTATAATTATTGATAACTGTGATACATTTTAATGTTTAAAAACATTTCAATGAGCCCGAAGTGACTTTAAATCGGTTCAGACACTCGGACACCGAAAGCATAATTGGAAGCTCACCTAAGCCTGACCAGGTGTGTGATTACCTCCACATTGGAAAAAAAGCGATAATTATTTTATTTATTTATTTATTTATTATTATAGTAAACGGGATAAGCCCTTGACATTTATATAACATTAATAATTAACAAGATTATAATACACTATTACATACATAATATTAACAGATAATAATGTAATACAAAATAATTACACACAAGAAGATGTTTAGATGTTATTGGATCCATTAGCTAGTGTCATCATACGTAAAATGGGTTCATTATATAAGTAATTTGTCGCACAGAACGGGACCCGGAAAGGAGAAAAGTAGGAGAAGTTTTACTTCTATTATCTTATATAAAATTATAATTATTCGTATTTAAATTAGAACCAAGTGCTAGGTATGTAATTGCAATTAATGTAATTCATATAATACATCATATTACATAATATGTATCATGTATATAATATATTATATATGTGGTTGGGTGAAAAATGATATTTTCACACGAACCGGAAAAGACTGTACACATATTTGTAATCGCTGTACAGTGAATAATTTCTCCAGAATGTATGAGATATTATATCATTATAATACTTATAACAGTGTACCTATTCAATTTATACAAGCGAGAGAGCACATGGAGTCTGCGCATCCCCGCGCGACACTCGGTCACTGAGACCGGTTCAGCTATGGCAGGGTGTCGCGTGGGGATGTGCAGAAAAACCAATTTTCGTCGTGTTCTCTGGCTCGACAGAGTGTACTCTATAGTGATTAATGGTAGTCAACGGTCACAAAGCTATATTTTTTCGCAAAATGGATTTGCTAACCATTATTGAGGTCAACGTTAAATATGTTTATAATAAGTATGAGCTGTATATTATTTAACTTTTTGATGTTCAAAAAATGGATTCACACTGGTAAATGATATTTTTTATTAATTTAGTTGATTTTTGTTTAACAAATTCTAATTTTATAAATATGTTTACAGTATTGTCCAAATAATTGTAATTAATATTGTACCTACTAATCTCCAAACATATACGAATTTGTTTTATACTTAACAAAAGTATAAATAAGGTACAAACCAAACTGAAATTATAAACCGATTGTTTTTTTAACATTTATTGCATTGTGGGTAGATATATGAATAATTCAATCATATGATAGTCCGATCGCGATGTATAGGTATGCAATACATAACTATTTAAGGCAACGAACATTAGAAGTGTGGTGAACAGCTGTAGCTATATAGATACGAATTCACGAAAAGCAATGAACTAGAAAGGTGTTCACTTCATTTGAGAGTTTTAATAGTTGTACACCTGTGTCTGACAATATGTTACGTTCGTTAATTACTGCATATTAAAGTGTATCATTTAAACGAATTCTTTATTTCTTTAGAACACTGGTAATATAAAATAAGTACCTAATTAGATCGATCATGTTTGTTGATGATAATTTGTTTTAATATAGTAGTTCATAGTTTAATTTCCACCGTCTGCATAAATATTGTTTGGTGATTATTATAGGTATGTGATTATCATAATCTGATTTATACTTTCATTTAATTGGTAAATTGTTGTTTTTGATATTAGTAATTTTATCTTGTAAAATTATGATACTATAAAATATAAAATTTAACTAAAACAATATTTTCATATTAATAAAAAAATAAACACTCGATATTAATGCTTTCGGTACATGACACATTTTAGTGACAACAAAACAAATTAACAAATTAAACAAAAAACAAGTATTGTTATTTCTATTTTAATAACCTACCTATTTTTTATTTTAAACTATTACAATTTAAAAGAAAAGTTGCATGAATTAATACTAATCAAAAATAATTAAAATAATTAGGTAAATATTAAATAATAAACGTATTTTTTAATCAATTTTGTGTCACAGGTACAATGTGAAATATCAAATAACTATTTTAAACCGTGTACTTTAAACTATTGAGAAATAAGAAGAAAAAAACATTGTAATACTAAAAGATAAAATATTTTCAATTTCCTAATTCTTATTGTTTAAACTTTAAGTTTAAAGTATAATGAAATCCACAAACATTACATAATATATTATTATGGAATTGTGTTTTTATGCTTCATAATGTTTTTATATTAAAATGCCGAAGGTAAGAAAAATGATATGTACTAAATATATATTTTTAATTTATAATATAATCTATTGCAATTCATCTGCTTATAATGTTATTGGTCAGACTATAATTCAACAAATGTAAAAGATATAGTTATATATGTGTGAATTGAACAAGCAATTCCAACTTACAATTTATAAGGTGATACGATTGATTTTCCTCACATGGGGAAAATAAAATAAGTATGATTTCTTGATTATAAAAGTTTAGTATAAAAATCAAATGCGCATAATATAATTTAATTTATACATTATATACTCATAGATTTAACACAAATTATTAATATATTTATTATTTATACTTATTAAAAAAAAAATTTTAGATAGAAACTTATAATCAGCAAAATGAATGCAGCAATGAAATCTGAAAATGCTTTTAAAGTTGTTCCTATCATTACAAAAGATGAAATTACCTTGATTGAGTTTTTGCTACAAAACTTTATCAGAGATGAACCACTTAATGCATCTATGGAGTTAATAAAAGAGAAAGACATCGCTAAGAATTTTAAAAATCGCATAAGTGGATTCTTCGATAATGGTGAGTGAAAAAAAAAGTAGTTTTGAACCAATCAATAGAATAATATAGTAATAAGTAGTGTTAATAGTAATAATATTTTAAGCACCTTTGCACCTATGTCAATAATAATAATTCTAAATTGTAAATTTCTAAAATTAAACTTTACTGGGCTTATAATAAATTAAATAATAAAAAGTAAGTGGATGTGGTTCTGCTGTAGAGTATGTGACAATTGGGTCACTGCAATGAATGGTGTTATATTTGAATTCAATGATATAAAATCATTGTATACGACAAACGGTTCTGAGTGAATATGGTCTGTCAGCCGGTAATATTACTTAGTAATTTAGTATATTTGATGATATACTATTGTCATTAAATTATTAAATTAATTCATTTTACTAGTAAGTATAAGCACTACGTTAGATTGAATTAATTTTTGCCAAAAAAAATACATTTGAAAAGTCATTGTGTGTATAAAATATAATAATATACTCTAAAAGTTTCAAGTACCCACGAATAATATTTTTAAATTACAACAAAATAGCTTAAATAATTATTCTTGGTTATTTAATATGTAATTTCGCCCATATTTGAACATAAAACAGCTAAAAAAAAACTGTGCTCATATACTTTTAGATTTTTTGGTTACAGAATAACCTACTTACGTGGAATCTTGTTTTAAATTTTCAACCCTAAGGTTGAAAGTTGAACATTAAAAAAAATTGTACTATAAAATTATTTGTAAATTTTAAATGATTTAAATTACATCAAAATTTAAACTTTAAATGAAAAAAAAAATCGAGACTATATAATTTTAATATTTTTCAACTGCTATTGTAACAATATATTAAGAATCTTGTATTTAATTTTCATGCTTTTCGACCCAACCAATAAAATTGTATTGACATTTATAAAAAAAACTAAAAAAAAAGTAGTTGAAAATGTCTGTAAACAGCTCAAAACGAGTCAAAATATTTTGAAAACGTTGTCAAGTATAGGAATTGATGAAATAAACATATGGTGTAAATTTCAAGTATCTACAGTGATTCGTTTTTGAATTACAACAAAATAACAGTATTGCTATATGAGAAATCGACTAAATATCCAATGTTGTACAAATTTCAACTCCAAGCGCTCAACAAAATTTAATTTGACTTTTCGGTAGAATTTTTTTTTCGATAAAGATAGACAAACTTATAAGGAACCTTGTATTACATTTTCAAGTTTTTCGACTGACAGAAAATTGTTTTATCGATATAAGTTTATAAAAAATAAAGAATAATCGAACATTTCATAGTTTAACACTAGTCAAAATATTTTGAAAATTGTATGTTGTATAGGAAACACGGATATAAGCATTCAGTGCAAATTTCATGTATCTACCATATTTTTTTTAGAGTTGTATCAAAAACCAAAGTTGATTTTTTTCAAAAACCTGATTTCCTTACAAAAAATCTCGTTTTTCCTAAATTGTTTGTTTGTTTCCCAACCGCTTTTGAAAATCATTAGGAATTTTTTACTGTTGATCCTCCAAAGTGCCAACTAGATTCACTTTCCTAAAAGAAAAAATGGTGTTGAAGCAAATCGAAGCATTTCACCAACTCAAAATGAGATGACAGACACAAAATTAAAAAAAAATAAAAAGCATACATCATTGAAAATTAAAACATTCATCTCTACACTCAGAATCTAAAATGAAAACTATATATTATTATATATTTAAGTGTAAATAGCATATAGTTACAATATATACGTTATAAATAAACAACCAATTGAAAATTGTTAAATTTGTCTACAACTTTAAATTGATATTAAAATTTAATGATACTTTATACAATAAGTAAACCTATGTAGGTACAAATAACTATCAAGTAATATATTTTGGTTGCACCATTTTGCAATTTGATCTTTAAGAGTGCGCTACGCCCGCATTTGTCGTTTCCCTTTCAGGATAACATAGCAAATTAAAACTCAGCAATTCAAGTTTTATTTTGTTAGTTCAAAAATTAAAATGAATCAACCCATTTTTAAATTTATTGGCAAGAACACTATTTGTGTTGAAATGCCGGTTTTTTACAATAGTTCAATTTTTAGCGTGTTTAACGTAAATAAAATAACGCAATTTCATAATAGTCATAATCATAACCATATAACTCTCTTGAGACTGAACAATCGTAAAAGCCGACGTACAAACACTGATGATTTACTTAAAAGTAAGTTTGTATAATAGGTTGTTTCACTCTAATTTTTAAACTAACGAAGCCAAACGTGAACATCAGAACATAATTTTGTCATGTCACGCACTCGTAAGTCGTAAGGCAGAGTGCAACGTTCTCTTAAAGATCAATTTGTAAAATGGTGCAATCAAATATTACTTATTACTTTAAAGTTATAATATTCTTCAGACGATCAGATATCAATTGCAAGTTGTAATCATCAAAATAAAATCATGTTGTGTATGTATATTGTATACATTTTACTAACAATCAACGGGATAGTAACATACAGTTAATCCTTTAACAATAATATTACATTAGTGAAAGTGGTTTTTATATTTATTGGATTAAGTACCTAGTTAAATTAGTACTAATAGGTTGGTAATGTTGGTTATAGGTAGAAAATGCTGGGTTGCACAAGTAACTACTAAATATCTAATTAATCAGTATTCGATAATGATAAAATAGTTACTTAAACATTTAAACATTATTAAGATTGAAAGTTAATTAAGATTTATGATTGGTAAAGTAAACATAATATTTAGTGACCATTATAATAAACACTAGTTATCAACTTTTTTATGAAACTCGAGCACTCAATGTGTTCCAAACATCATGAAAAATATACGGATTAATACAGTTTATGGCTCGATCGCAATTACAATTGAAACTATTAAACAGAAGTTTTACACTGTGGATTTTAGATTTATAGCGATAAATGATAATGCTTATAATCGTGTAATCAAGGAGTAGTAGGTAATAATAAGTACCTATTGACACTATTCTACTTGTACAAATATTAAATTATTTCCAATAAAATCGTCTGAAAATTTATTCAGAGTGCCATTATTCCAATCCCAGATTTAATATTACTAGTTGATGATTCTAAGTAATTTTTACAACAGCATTCAGAAAAAAATAAAAAGTCACAACATATAAAGGCATTAAGACATTTAGAATGAAAAGCCTTTTCTATAAATTTATATCATAATCATGTCGTTTTGTTTTCCAATATTAACTATCGATTAAACCAACGGGTCCCAACCTTATTCGTTCTACGCCCCACTTGTAAATTTTTCTAAAATCTCATTCCCCACTTTAAATTAGAGTTTAAGCGATTTTTTTTTTGTGAGCGGTACAAATAAAATATACAAAATGCCTATATATTATAGTATTATACAACATACAACTATTTACTTTTATTATTTTCATCATTTTAAAAATGTATAATAAATCAACTTACGAAGTAATTATATTAAGTAAAAGAAAAAATATTGAGTATAAAAACAAAAATATTAACATAAAGTAAAAACCAGGTAAATAATACCTCGGTCTATCGACTCTATCGTTATAACTAAAATATAATATTGTTATCGATGCCCGATAATCTGAAAACTAATATACTGTTTTCAATTTTACATATTGTAAAATAACATAATTATTTTCGTAAGTCCATCATCACTATATCCCCCCCCCCCAACAGACTCTAAATTCCCCCGGGTCCCAACCCGCTGGATTAAACTGTACTTACCTATTTCTAACTTCCTAGTTCTTGAAGTACTTTTGAAGTATTATTCTAGAATGGAAAATATTATCATGCATGTAATGTAATGGTCATACTCACATTTGGTGTAATTTTAAAGTAACTATGGTTGTTAGTTTTTGAGTTGCAATTAAAAGAATCAAAATGTTATTAAAAAGACTTAGCCCAAAATTGGTTTTACATAAAAATTCTCATTTTTTCTTATTTTTTTCTTTTATTTTTTTATTACTTGCTTCTTAAAACTACTGGGATTTTTTTACTTTTGACACTCCAAAGTACCAACTAAATATTCACTTTGCTCACCAGAAAAAATGCTGAACTAAAAAATCGGGGCATTTTTACTGCCCCAAGAGTTAATGACAGACAGAACAAAATAAAAATATACACCTCATTGTAAAATCAATACATTATTTTGCTCCACTCAGAATCTAAAAATACCAATTATTAATAATGTAAATAAATTAACAAAAGCCAATTTTCGATGATACAAAGTTTGTTAATTAGCAGATATATATAATTGAATGTATATTATGTGCACTGTATATTTTAATATTTATATAGATTGTAGGTATTAGGTTTATGTTTTTTACTTTATATTTCATAGAACATAGTAGGCATGTGTTGAATTTAAAAATACTATACTTAAATTGTAGTTGAATTATAATTTACAACACAACCTAAATCTAAGTGCCATATTCTATAAAATGATTTTATTAAAGTAGGTGTCTAAGTAATTCCATTAAAAACTCAATATTCCAGTACAATTAATTAAGTGCAATTTCATGTATTTCTATTATAATATTAATGGACGCTTTTATATTTTGATAAAATATATTACTACGGCCGAGAATAGAAAGCAAATTAAGGATATTGAGATATAATCAATTGTGGACAAGGTCGTGTTGAAACGATGATAGAGACGCCCTTATTTGTCGCTATGGAGACCCCGAAAATCAAAAATCCTCGAGTCGAGTGTAAAGTTCTATTGCCGTAGTCTCACGCCACAGATCAACGAATTACAATCATCAAATTAAACTTATAAAATCGTATTAATAGATCAAAGCTGAATAATTAGATTAAGGTAGGTATAATATTTTGTTGATAGTAAAATTATAACAGTATATATAAAAAAAATAATAATGCATATTATGATCATATTACATTAAAAAAAAATATTTAACTCTGTAGTAAATTAAATAGACTTAATTTTCTTACTATAGGTTTCAGTTGATTTTTAAAATCTATTATTTATATACATTTCTAAGATATTTTAGTTTTATATAAACATAATATTATGATCTATGTTGCTTCGTGTTGCTATTATTTCCTTGTAAATCGTAAATTTGTAATTGGGTGTGGTCAAAATAAGTTACTTTAGACATTTTTTTAAAACTCCAGAGATTTAAAAATAACATCATAATTATTTTTTTATTTTTATAATATCCATACTCTATATTATCATTAACGTGGTATAGTAATTACTAATTATAGCAAAACATAATATGCTCATAAATTATAATGGTTCTTAATTTATGTTTAATAAAATATTACTTTTTTAATATTTTTTGTTTTATTTTCACTTTGTGGTAATGTAGAGTGTATTAATGTATTATACACTACCCATCTATATTTTAAAATATTTAAAACAAATGTATGCTTCTACTTATGTATAACTGTATATTAAATCTAAATTTAAATCATTTAAGTCATACCTAAGTGTGAATTGTATATTTTATTTCATATTTTTTATAAACATTTGCATACATTGAAAGTTAACCTAAATTAATTCTTCAATTTTATTCAAAATCTCAGTTTTAATTTTAATTCATAATTCAGAAATTCATTTTTGACGAACGCACGTCATTTTCAATTTGATAAAATGCAGCTATGTTAGATAGTTAAATAAATAAGAAAAAAGTTGATAACCAATTTAAAATGAAAATAACAATTATGATTTTAAAATCATAAAAATTGCAGAGATCTGTAATCTGTATTATACAGCTCAAAAATCATCATTGCATATTTGCATTATTATATTTCATAATATGTTTGCAATTACCTTATCATAAATACTAAACAATAATGAATAAATAAATGTATAAATATTAAGTTTTCAGAATATTAAAATATTCAAAATCTTAGAAAAATGAGTGAGGTCATCAAATGCATCCACAATATTGTCCCAACTACTGCTGAAGATAAACAAGTTGTGATTGAATTTTTAAGGAAATTTTTCTTCCAAGATGAACCTCTTATTTTGGGTATAAATATGCTGGAAGATACTGATTCTTTATCGAAACTCGAAAACTACTGTTTTAATTTTGTGGACAATGGTGAGCTCAAATATAAAATTAGAAAATACAATATTTTTAATTTTAAAAATGTTAATCTTCGGCATTAATGTTTTTATTGATGTAAAAAAACAATATGTATATATAAAATATAAAGGATAAAAGTACCTAAATATATTTTTTTTTAAATATTATATTTTTTATTCAATATGTACTTTTAATGTTTTTTTTTTTTTTTTTTTTTTT